>NC_053398.1:21831927-22131927 GCF_905171765.1 Bufo bufo | reverse complement strand
CTGCAGGGGGGAGGCTGTGGACACCTGGGGGGTGAGGCTGTGGGCACCTGGATGGAGGGAAAGGGAGGCTGTGGGCACCTGGGGAGGGAGGCTGTGGGCACCTGGGGAGGGAAGCTGTGGGCACCAACCTGCGGGTTTATTTATTTTATTACATTTTTTTTAGCTTGTTTTGTTAAACGCTTCGTTTTGGTCGCTGTGGAAACCAAGCCTGCGATAGACGAATATATAAAAAGTGATGAAGGGATAAGGACGGCATCGCGCCTTAGCCAACGGAGGAATTCGGGACGCCGTCTTCCTTTTGTGTGCCAGCTCAATAAATACATAATCACCGCCTAAGATCATGTCATACATGGTTTGCATATCAAATATTATCAGGATCACAAAGTAAACAGCCAGGACCGAGGCGATTCCACGCTATAAGGAGCGCGCTGGAGTACGTGCCATAATGCGCTGATTATAGCGTTCGTTCCATAAAGGCGCCGAGGAGAACTGCACCAGATATGGGGACGGCTTCCTCAGAGAATTACATAGAAATTCAGATTAGACTCAGGTTTGCGTCACTTTAATGCAGAAGATACGTCGCCACATTCAGCAATGTCTGCTTATCGGTAACTGCGGCTGGCGCCATCACCTGGGGATCATGAATGCGTCGCCAGGCAGTGTACAAGTCGCCCTGAGGGTTATTTTTGTGCCATTGTTTTTGGGTCAGTGGCAACCAGGGCCGGATTAACATAGGGGCGGATGGAGCTGCAGAACCAGGCCCATCATGCTCTTAATCCGGCCCTTGTGGCAACCATATCTATTCAGTGGTGGTCCGACTCCCGACACCCCAATGATCAGCTGTTTGAAGGGTACGTGGCACTCGGCGGGGGCGCTGTGGCCTTTTCATACTAGATACCATGCTTTGTATTGTAGCTCAGTCCCATTTACATGGCGGTATGACTGATGGATGTGATGTCACAGGGTGTCGCAGCTCCTTCCAACACCCACCTCCAGTGATGAAATATCGATGACTTTTATCCTGAGGATAGGCCATCAATATTTTAAGGGAGTTTGTCAGTAGGAAATTCACTGTTAACCCAGGCACAATGTGACGCTGAATGTAATGATACCTTTCACTTAGTGATCTAATAAAAAGTGCTTTTAATCCTTATGCAAATGAGCAGTTAAGTGCACCGAGGGCGGGCCCAAGCCACTCAGAGCACCCTTGCTCCTCCTACATAGTCATTTCGCCAGGCCCTGTCAATCATGAAGGAGAGGGAGGGGCTGTCAGAGGAAGCAGGAGGAGCGAGGGTGCACAGAGTGGCTTGGGCCCGCCCTCAGTGCACGTAACTGCTCATTTGCATAACGCAAAAAAGTCCTTTTCTCCAGAATGAAGTAATGAAGGTATCATTAGATTCAGCTGAGCTACTTGTTTAAGAATTTCCCTGTGGAACATTTCCCAGAAGGCCCCTTTAAAGGGAGGTCTCCAGTAAAATTTATTACTGCCGCATGTCCGCGAAACAGAAGATTCATACCTTACCTGCTCCATGACGCTCCAGTCCATTGTCCCCGTCTTGTGGTCCTCACGCTGTTTACATCCGGTTGGCCATGGACATGGTCACATGCAGAGCTCCAGCCAATGACTGGCTTCAGCAGTGATGTGGCCACATGCAGCGCGTCACCACTGAAGCCAGTCAATGGCTGGAGAGGTGCATGTGACCATGTCCATAGTCATCCGGATGGAAACGGTGCTGAAACTGGAACATGGAGAGAGCAGAGGCAGCGAGGAGGAGCGGAGTGGCACGATGCAGGTAAGTATGAACCTTCTGTTTCGGGCCATGCTGCAGGAACTTGCTAAAAAAATACTTTTTACAAGAAAACCCTTACTAAGGCACTTACTAATGTATTGTGATTGTCCATATTGCTTCCTTTGCTGGCTGGATTCATTTTTCCATCACATTATACACTGCTCGTTTCCATGGTTATGACCACCCTGTAATCCAGCAGCGGTGGTCGTGCTTGCACACTGTAGAAAAAAGCATCGGCCTATGTGAGCTCCCATGGCCCCGGCCACCAGAGATGGTACATCCACACGAACATAAGCCGCCCGTAAAGCAGACCGCAAATTGCACCGGCCGCGTGAATTCCGTATTGCGGCGGGGTGGCACGGACCAAAAAGCCCACGGAAGCCCTTCTGTGGGCTTCTGATCCGCTCTGCACCGTAACATAACTTGAGGATTGTGGACCCTTTCAAGTCAATGTGTCCACATTCATGATACGGGATTGAAGCGGTTAGTGCCCATGAATTGCGGTCCGCAATACAGGCACGTAACGCCTCCAGCCGTGTGAATGTACCCTAAATCCGGATGAATTACTGAACCAATACTGATGACAGTCTGGATGGCATATCATCCGAAATCTGTGGGTATTCCGGAGTCCGAATATGGATGGATTCTGATACGTGATGGTGTGAATGAGGCCTAAGAGAGGGTCTGTCAAACCCCTGCATCTTTATAAGATGCGGCTGTGATGACCCATTGGCCGGCTCCTTCCTACTAAATGATCCAAACTGAACACAGACTTTGTTGTTTTGCGCGTATTGCAGGCAGCCGAGGCGCCTCTCGCGTGGGCAGCGTGGAAGTGGTGGGCAGGATAACAAAGAGCACAAAGAGAGGGGGGGGGAGCGGCCATTGGTGAAGCCGGTCGGGCATTACTGCAGGACATCCCCACCTGAAAAGACTCATATGACATCCATGCACGTGGGATTTCCAAAGAGCAGATGGAGATAAGCAGCTACCAGACATGACTGACACTGCTTATCGCTGGAGGAACCATAAGAGTCAACTTTTAGGATGTATGTTTCATCACATATTGGGTTAGCATCAGACTCTACCCTGTTAGTGGGGGCTGCAGCCAGCAAGACTGATCTTATCATTATGTATTGCATCAATATCAGCACAAAATGCTATTTCATGCTCTAAAATAGGTTAGCATGACACGACAATCAGTAGCCGCACTGGAGTCCTGTCTTAAAGGATCACTCAGTTTCTAAAAACGTAGCTTATAGCAACTGCACCAAACGTGAATCTTCAGAGCCTAATCCAAACCATAGACATACACTACTCACCAAAAGTTAGGGATATTTGGCTTGTGGGTGAAATTTCAGGATGAACCTAAAATGCACTCTAACCTTTACAGGTGAATTTAATGTGACCTTTTGAATGCAAATGTCCAACTGTTCAGTGTTTCAGTCCTTTTTGCACAACTTGCTGTTCTCTAACAAGGAGCTTAACGGCAAAATTCACAACAGGTGTTTGATCCATGAATCGTCCAATAAATTTCCTGCTTTAATTAGAATTGGTATTTCAACAGTCCCCCTCATCATGCTGTTCACATTTTGACATCATGAGACTAAGACGACACCTAACAATTGGTCAACAGTACCTCGCCATTGTGAGGCTTCAAGCAGGATGTTCTCAGACAGTGGCCACTGAGCTTAGAGTGTCATCAGGAGGTTGTATCAGAGATACAGGGAGACTGGAAGACTCACAGAAAGACATAGAAGTGGACGTCCTTTGGCCACATCCCACACTGATGACCGCTTCATTGTGAACAATGCCCTGCAGATCCGGATGATAAATGCCACACAACTCCAGGCACATTTAAGGGAGGTGAGAGGCACCCAAGTGTCACGTCAGACCATTCAAAAGCATTTACATCAGCGTGGTCTGTGTTCTAGACGACCTGCAAGGGTACCTGACCACAGGTGTCATCGTCTTGCATGGGACAGGGAGCATCTACGCTGGATGAAGGACCAGTGGGCCTCAGTGCTTTTCACTGATGAAAGTCAATTCACGCTGAGCAGAAATGATGGCCACCAACGACGTTGGAGACATCCAGGAGAGCGCTATGCATCAGCCACTGTTGTCACCAGATGAGCCTTTGGTGGTGGTGGTGTTACAGTGTGGGCAGGTGTGTCTAGTCAATACAGAACTGCCCTACACTTTGTGAATGGTACAGTGACAAGCCCATACTACTTGAAGAACATCATTAATCCAGTCATTGTGCCTCTGCATGAACAACACAGGCCTAATTTCATCTTAATGGAGGACAATGCGCCAGCTCATCGAGGTCATATTATTAGGGAACGGCTGCTGGAGACTGAGGGACCTCACATGGAGTGGTCTGCACTTTCTACAGACCTGAATCCCATTGAAAACCTATGGGATCAGTTGAGTCACCGTGTAGAAGGCTCGTAACTCTGTACTCCAGAACCTCAATGACCTGAGGGCCTCCCTTCAAAAAGAGTGGGGTGCCATGCCTCAGCAGACAATAAGTCGACTTGTGAACAGCAGGAGACGTCGGTGTCCAGCTGTAATTGATGCTCAAGGCCACAAGAAAAGTTATTGAGACCCTGACATTTTTGTGGCGGTATACCCAGCACTGGGGTTGGCTTTTGTTTCAATAAATAGTTCGAGATGAGGAAATCTCCATTGCTGCTTCTACTTAAATCCCCTACTTTCATGATATAATATCACTGGAGCGGGAACTTTTTACGTTTTCCATTAATTTCACCCGAAATCCAAATATCCCTAACATTTTGTGAGCAGTGTAAGGTAACATGCTGATTACCTGCAGCCACCACTAGAGGGAGCTCAGTGTATCAGTCTTTTAATGTAAGCTCCCCCTAGTGGTGGCTCTAGGTAATCAGCATGTTATCTTGTTAAAACTGTATCCATGCAGAGGATGTGTAGCTTTAGAAAAAATGGACTTACAATCACTGCAAATTTATATTAAAATAGATTAGCACTGAATTATAAATATATTCAGATTTAATAAACTCAAACTACATTCAGGGTGGACATTCACTTCAATTTTTTTGTATCCCTTAAACTGGAAATCCTTGTAGGGTCATTGAGACCTTGAAATTGGAAGATTGGAGCAGAGGCCAAGACAAAGCACCTGAGAACCTGTAAGTCCCAAGTATGACGATGATCCCTACCAGGGAACACAGCGATTATTCTGCTTCTATCCATAAGGTAAAATGTCTCCTCTTCTGGACAGATGGAGCCGAATGCAGCATTTGTATCCCCTCTGACAGCAGCTGGGATTCCCTGGGCCTCATTACAAGGTAATCAAGCTGAATCAGTCTCTGGAGGCGCAGACGGGGTGCAGCATTCAAATGAGGAGCCGCTGCCATAAAGCGGAGAACTGTGATATTTATGACCAGCTGTGAAGGGCTTAATCCACAGATGATGGGGCTGATGGTCCTGCGTGACATTTACAGCCAGCAGATAGACGTCCCCAGATAATGACCAACAAAGGCGATGATGGCTGGGTTCACCTTATCGCAAAAAATATCGATGTAGCAGAGCTGAATTTGTCACATCATTCTCCTCGACAATGCACCGTGACAACTCAGGCTGCCAGGGCATGCTGGGGGTTGTAGTTTCACAGGCTGCAGACCACTGTATCATAGGCTACAGAGAGATGATGGTGACGACTCTGCAATGACCCAGTGACAGAGAATCTAGTCCTATGAGAGCTGATTTGGCCGACAATGGTAAGACAATTGCCTCTAGTTGAGCTTAGGACGCGTACAGGGTCGTAGCTATAGGACTGTGATGGCTCCATTACTCCAGCTGTGGTAAAACTACAACTCCCAAGATGCACACTTGCTCGGCTGTTCTCAGAACTCCATAGAAATGAATGGAGCATGCTGGGAGTCGTAGTTTCACCATAGCTGGAGTGCCGGAGGTACTGCTATAGGAGGTGTAGAAGTAGCAGTCACATTGGAGCCCCGGTGCCCGATGGGACCCAAATGCCCTCTGCCACATAAGAAGACACGGTAATATATCAGGGCCCTGATACAGATTTTGCAATTTAAAGGGGTTGTGAAACTTTGCTCGTCACTGACATTGACTTCAATGGTTGCAGCGCTGTAATAACCACTTCCCTCCACTACACGGTGGATGGCGCTGTGACAGAGCCACACCCAAACAGCTGATTGGCAGGGTGTCAGATCAGCCAGTGATAGTCTATCCTCAGGATAGGCCATTGCTTATTAAAAGCTGGACAATCCCTTTAAGGGGTAACCATCTCAAATATTGGCACAGGATATACCGTAAATGTCTAATGGATGTGGGACCCTTCACTGGACCCCACACTTATATCTAGAACGGGACCTTAACTTTTTCCAGTCTGGATGCGACAGCTAGGAGTTGTCGAAACAATAGAAACAGCTAAGGCTCCATTCACACGTCCGCAAATGGGTCCGCAATTTTGCGGAACGGGTGCGGACCCATTCATTTTCTATGGGGACGGAATGGATGCGGACAGCCCACAGTGTGCTGTCAGCATCCGCATTTGCGGAGCGCGGCCCCGATCTTCAGGTCCGCAGCTCCGCAAAAGATAGAACATGTCCTATTCTTGTCCGCAGCTTGCGGAGAAGAATAGGCATTTCTATAGGGGTGCCGGGCAGGTGTGTTGCGGATCCGCAATTTGCGGGTCCGCAACACACCACAGACGTGTGAATGGAGCCTAAGGGTACTGCACTGCCTCTGTATAGCGCCCATACAAGTGAATGGGAGATGGGAATACCCCTTTAAATGTTTCCATAGACTCAGCATGAAGGGGCTTGTAAAAGGGAGGAAAAGGCTCTAATCCCCCTATTACTTAGGCTACTTTCACATTAGCGTTTTTTGCGGATCCGTCATGGATCAGCAAAAACGCTTCCGTTACAATAATACAACCGCATGCATCCGTCATGAACGGATCAGGTTGTATTATGTCTTCTATAGCCGAGACGGATTCGTCATGAACTCCATTGAAAGTCAATGGGGAACGGATCAGTTTTCTATTGTGTCATAGAAAACGGATCCGTCTGGCTCAGTTTCGTCAGACGGACACCAAATCGCTGCAAGCAGTGTTTTGGTGTCCGCCCCCAAAGCGGAATGAAGACGGAACGGAGGCAAACTGATGCATTCTGAGCGGATCCTTTTCCATTCAGAATGCAAACTGATCCGTTTTGGACCGCGCCCTGAACGGATCTCACAAACGGAAAGCCAAGACGTGAGTGTGAAAGTAGCCTAACAATGTATAAGTTGGCGATTACACAATTCCTGTTCCGTTGCCATGGGTTACCATTGACCTTGTTACTGTATTAATACCACCCATGCTGGACCGTTACACGACGGCTTTACTGTGAAAAAAATGCCAGTCATGTGACCTCTATGTGACATGCAATGTATGACACGCCACATGTATGTGCCTTATGTCACTGTGAGATGTATGCACCAATATGGGTTAATCACCCTGATGCGTCTGATGTGTATGGCGAGTGATGATGTCACGGGTTGCCAGTCAGGCAGGGATGGCGCCCTCTGTGGACAGAATGTTGATGGGCGCTGCAGACATGAGTTTGGGACTGCACTGTATATACTGAGAAACTGCATTGTGTAATGTTGGCATGTAAAGGGTTAGTTGGCATGTAAAGGTGCAACGCTGAGCTAGGTCATCATAGGGTTGATGCCTCCTAAGGCTACTTTCACACTTGCATTGTTAATTGCGCTATTGAGGATCTCAATACCGGAGGTAAACGGATCCGTTTTGACTTTGCACATCCCTTCCGTTAGGATGCGGTTGTGTGAAATCAAAACGGAAAAAAAAAACGGATTCGGATTGTTCTCAGGCCCACTGCTGTGCCAGTGTGCCCATGCTATATATAGTGCAGGGATCAGCAACCTCCGGCTGTTCAGAAACTACAACTCCCAGAATGCTTCATTCACTTCTGTGGGAGTTAGAAGAGCAGCAGAGCATGTTTGCATGCTGGGAGTTGTAGTTTCACAGCAGCCCGGAGTGCCGAAGGTTGCTGATCCCTGCTATAGTGATAAGACAGCCAATCCGCCAGTCATGGCTCCTAGATGTTCATTTGTTGTCATGTCTAGCTGACGGAACATTAGTGTCCTTTCCCTTTAAATGCATATATTGAGCCTCCTGAAATGCTCTTACAGAAATACAAAGCAGGACAGGAGAACAGACGTGCTCAGCCAAGTAAACGGCGGCGTGACATTTTTTTCGATGTAATCCGGTAACGACAAGCCTGTACTGTATAAAGGATTCTGCCTACTTGAAAGGCGTTTAAAAATGGGAAGAAAACGATTAAGACTTAATAGAGATTAAATATGATATCTGCAGCTGTGATTCTCTTTTCAAAGGGGACACCCCACCACCCCAATATCACAATACCATACAAAGACAAGAAAGACCCATTCGATTGTGGACGCTGCCGCCCAATATCCCGTTTAAACACGGATGTCAAATGGTGGGCGAAAAATACTAGCTCAACGGCTCCAAGCAATTCTCCCCACTATTATTCATCAGGAACAAGTTGGGTTTATCTCTGGCAGAACAGGGTAACGAAAATACATGGAGCATATGAGCAATAACTTAAACCATAACAATTACTTTACCGATCCTTATCTAAAATAAATACAAACCAAATTGTGGTGAAAAATGGCCGTGGTCCTTTATTAAGGGTTACATAATATAATAATAATGATAATATTAACCATGAATAATTAAATAACTCATTAAATATTCATTAAGTCCACAATTGTCCCCTTTTGCCTTCAGAACTGCCTTAATTCTACGTGGCATTGATTCCACAAGGTGCTGATCGCATTCTTTAGAAATGTTGGCCCAAAATGATAGGATAGCATCTTGCAGTTGATGGAGATTTGAGGGATGCACATCCAGGGCACGAAGTTCCCGTTCCACCACATCCCAAAGATGCTCTATTGGTTGAGACCTGGTGGCTGTGGGGCCATTTTAGTACAGTGAACTCATTGTCATGTTCAAGAAACCAATTTGAAATGATTGGAGCTTTGTGACATGGTGCATTATCCTGCTGGAAGTAGCCATCAGAGGATGGATACATGTTCTCATTCTGTTTACGCCAAATTCGGACTCTACCATTTGAATGTCTCAACAGAAATCGAGACTCATCAGACCAGGCAACATTTTTCCAGTCTTCAACAGTCCAATTTTGGTGAGCTCGTGCAAATTGTAGCCTCTTTTTCCTATTTGTAGTGGAGATGAGTGGTACCCGGTGGGGTCTTCTGCTGGTGTAGCCCATCCGCCTCAAGGTTGTGCGTGTTGTGGCTTCACAAATGCTTTGCTGCAGACCTCGGTTGTAACGAGTGGTTATTTCAGTCAACGTTGCTCTTCTATCAGCTTGAATCAGTCGGCCCATTCTCCTCTGACCTCTAGCATCCACAAGGCATTTTCGCCCACAGGACGGCCGCATACTGGATGTTTTTCCCTTTTCACACCATTCTTTGTAAACCCTAGAAATGGTTGTGCGTGAAAATCCCAGTAACTGAGCAGATTGTGAAATACTCAGACCGGCCCGTCTGGCACCAACAACCATGCCACGCTCAAAATTGCTTAAATCCCCTTTCTTTCCCATTCTGACATTCAGTTTGGAGTTCAGGAGATTGTCTTGACGAGGACCACCCCCCTAAATGCATTGAAGCAACTGCCATGTGATTGGTTGACTAGATAATTGCATTAATGAGAAATAGAACAGGTGTTCCTAATAATTCTTTAGGTGAGTGTATAATCCACTGACATCCTTCCCAAGACTTCAGTCCATTTTTAATGACTTTGGAACCATATCTAATTTCAAAATTAACTATAGTAAATCATTGGCGCTAAATGTATCATGCCCGTCCTCTACTGTTTCCTCACTGAAACGGAAAACTCCTTTCACCTGGGCGTCTAAGAGTGTTCAGTACCTGGGAGTTCATATTCCGGCTAATCTAACTGAGCTATTCACCCTTAACTACGTCCCACTTCTGTAAGAGCACAACTCAAATCCCTAAAAATACCTTTCATTTCACGGATAGGTAGAAAGAACTTCTTTAAAAACCTATATAGCTATACCTATATAGTATTTGCTACAGGCCCTTCCTATATGGCTTCCCTCCTCGTATTTTCATGATATCCGCAAACTTTTTCCCCAATTCCCTTTGGGAGGGAAATCCTCCAGAATAGCCTATTCTATTCTGACAAGAGAAAAGAGATTTGGTGGCTTTGGATTACCAGACATACATTTATACTACAAGGCAGTGCAAGGGAACAAAGGTTTAACTTTACTTTCACCTCTTTTCCCAAACCTATGCTCGGACCTAGAACCTAGAGACACCTCTTAACCTCTAAGGAGAGATTGCTACTCTGGGGAATTCGACCGTCCCTACACAAAGACACACCCTCTTGATGTGTGGTCTAAGCTTTACAAAACTCAGGAACTTCAGTTCCCTCATCCCAACACCCCATTGGACTTATTGCAATCCCAATTACATTCTAGTGTGGAAGAGCCATCGGGGGTTTGGCCCCTTTTGGCAAACCACCATCTGCATGAGATATCTCAACCCGATGGTAAGCTAAACTGGAACAAACTTCTAGACCTCCCCAAGGTTCAGAAAGCGCCCTTCCTACTTCTCTTAGATTTTCGTAGAGACATCAGGCATATCTTACTACCCCATACCCAAAACAGGACCCTATCTTGGTTGGAGAAATTACTAGATGTACCTCAACTTCCCAGAAAGTTGCTTTCTTTAACGTATAAACTATCATTAACCAACTGGCCACCAAACCTATACTTCCTAGAGGCGTGGGAGGGGAAGCTCAAGCTCACAGTTAGCCTCACAGACCCTGAAAAGGCCTTCATTCTAACCAACTCTCATGGTTTTAATAGATGCATTAAAATACAAAAAAAACTTGTATAAACTCCAGAATTTCTACATAGGCTCAATCCGGAGATTTCCGCCCATTGTTGGAGGTGTGGGGTGGATGTCGACTCCCTCTCCCACATATGGTGGCATTGTCCACGCATAATTCCCTTCTGGTCCGAGATTGGATCAATGATCACACAAATTTGCCACACAAAACTCACCCTGGGCCCCAAGCTGATCTTATTGTGGTGCCCAAATGAGTCCCTTAAGCCTTCGAATAGTAACTTTCCAACCATGCTCATCACAGCAGCTCGTCTACTAATTCCATACTTATGGAAGAGTAACTCAGCGCCGACCATATCAGCTTGGATAGATAAAGTAGACTAGATATACCGGTTTGAGGAACTTGCCCACTGGGAGACACACAATCGCACAGGGTTCCTGAAGACCTGGGGCCCGTGGATAACCTTTAGAATGTTTGACTAATAAGGTTGATACCTTAAAAACATTGCACTCCTCTTGGCTTGCCAAACCTCTTTATTTCACTCCAACTGAATAGACACACATGAAAGTTTCGGACTGACTAGACACTCTCGCTCTCGGTGTGAGATACACCCCATATAGACTATCAAATTAGATACTAGACACCTTTAACACAGGGAGATCCCCCCCCCTCCGTATCCCGTATAAAAGATACCTACACTTCTCACTCATGATCCTTTTCTAAAAGCCACTCACCCAAGGTTTACATGACTATCTCATAAGTCATATATTACTTTCCCCAGTCTATGGTACAGAGTCTGTAAATAAAAATTAAAAAGAATCAGCACTTACTTTCACCTTTTTCTTTTTCCACATCTACGATTTCCAGTGCATTGTTGTTTTTTGCTAAAGTTTTCTAAATGTGATTTGTACATTTAACATGTTATAATTCTTCAATAAAAAGAGAATTGACAAAAAAATTAATATCATATCTGCAGGAGCTTCGGTGCATCACTTGTGTGTATTGCTCTTCACATTATGACTGTAATATGTTTAGGTTTCCTATGCGCTTTCATTGTGTTTGCAGCTAATAATGGCAACTTAATGCGACTGGCCCACCAACCACATCTATCACCTATCCACAGGATAGGTGGAGTCAGTGGCGTAGCGATAGGGTTCGCAGTGGTCGCAGTTGCAACTAGGCCCCTAAGCCGGGGGGTCCACAGGGCCCCCCTTGCATCGGTGCTGCATTTTCATGTTATAAGACGCAGTGCGTCTTATCAAGCGAATACTAGTGAGCTTTTCCATTATGGAAGCACTAACTAGTCTGCAGGAGGCTCAGGAGAGGTGAGTAAAGCGCTATACTCACCGTTCCTCTCTGGTCTTCCTCCTGGCCCAAGCTGATGTGTCCTGACTGCGTACAGCGCCAGGATGTAATGTGCACTTTATGACCTGACCCTGCAGGCAGTCAGGTGACGGTGCAGCACGGGCCCAGAGACAATCAGCGATGGAAGAATGCAGGGGAGACCGCCAGACCTGGAGAGGAGCGGCAGAGAAGGAAAAGTAAGTTCATTTATTTATTTTAAGGTCCGATATTTGGGGGGGTCTGACATGGAAGTCTAATGGCGGTCTGATATGGGGGGAGGGGGTCTGACATGGAGTCCAGATCTGAGGTCTGATACGGGACTCTGACATGGAGGTCTAAAAGGAGTCTAATCTGAGGTCTAATATGAGGCTCTCACATGGAGGTCTAAAGAGGGTCTGATCTGAGGTCTGATATGGGGTTCTCACATGGAAGCCTAAAGGGGGTCTGATATGGAGTCCTGATCTGAGGTTTGATATAGGAGTCTCACATGGAGCTCTAATGGGGATCTGATCTGTGGTCTGATATTGGGAAGGGGGGGGGGGGGGGTCTGACATGAAGTTCTAATGGGGGTCTGATCTGAAACTGGGGTCTGATCTAATTTCTGATATGGGAGTCTGATATGGAGGTCTAAAGGGGGTCTGATCTGAGGTCTGATATGGGGGGGTCTAACATGAAGGTCTGATGGGGGTCTCATCTGAGGATCTGATATGGCAGATAAGTTTTGGCACACAAGTCAGCAAATCTAGTAGAGGTATAACTAAGTGTCACAAGCAGAGGGTGTGTTTCCACTATTACAACCAATTGGTTTGATTTAGGTCTTAACCTAAGGGCGTTAACCTGGCAGTCCTCTGGTTTTCACCTTTTAACCCCCATACAGGGATCTGGACTTTGCTGCAGGAAATCCACCAGGATTTTAACTCTTGAAGTAGTCGCGGTTTGGTTGGCAGCTTACCCACGGGTGTCAGAGATACCCATGCAAAGCATGGAAGGGTTTAGGCAAAACCATACTCACGGACAGGCTGAGGTCAGGGTAGGCACTATTAGCCATCCGATAGATAGTCCAAGGTCAGGCAGGTAGCATAGGGTCAGCACGGTAATAAGGCACAGGTCGGGTCAGGCAGCTGAGAATCAGAGTCAGGAATCTGGCAGGAGTCAGTAAACTGGCAGACAAACAAAACAGTACACCTTTGCAGGAACTAACAAGCTAGAATAAGATATTGCTCAGGCACCTTCCACAGGGGGGAAGTGCCTCAAGTACCCCACGGTTGCCAGTCATTGGGGGTGAAGATTAGAGTGCACGCACTGGCCATATAAGACATGGGGAGCACACATGCGGACACAAGAGCTGTGGGTGGACCTGGGTCCGAGTCACTAGAGAAGACAGTACAGGGTGAAAGAAATATAATGATTATAATTGTAGTATTTATTGGATTAGAGTAATACCTCCCTCTGCCTGTAGATGTCAGTGTTGTACTTGCTGGAAATCCCACTACAGAAAACTGGGAATCCTTATGAACCCCTTTTAATTTTTTTTTATAATGTCAGTTGTGTTCTGTGGAATATATAAAATAATGCAGTACTAGGCACTAAAGGTGGATGATTTATCTTCAGTGACAGCACTAGCAGAAATGAATTGTATTACTACAGGAAAGAAGGGGGCACAGCGTGCAAATTAACAAGTGATTCTTTACTGATGCCCAGAGCCACCTTATGAGGAGGAAACCCTGGGCACATAGAAATAATAGATATCTGCCTGCAGGTGGACAGTTCCAGCGTAAATTTAGCTGAAAGGCAGCATTTTTTTTTCACTTTGTAGCCGTTCGGGAGTGAAATGTACAGTGAGGAACAGAAGTATTTGAACACCCTGCGATTTTGCAAGTTCTCCCACTTACAAATCATGGAGGGGTCTGAATTTCACATTGTAGGTGCATTCCCACTCTGATAGACAGAATAAAAAATAAAAAATCAGGAAATCACATTGTATGATTTTTTAAGAATTTATTTGTCTTGCACTGCTGAACATAAGTATTTGGACACCTGAGAAAATCTGTGTTAATATTTGGTCCAGAAGCCTTTGTTTGCAATTACAGAGGTCAAACGTTTCCTGTAGTTCTTGACCAGGTTTGCACACACTGCAGCAGGGATTTTGTCCCACTCCTCCACACAGATCTCCTCTAGATCTGTCAGGTTTCGGGGCTGTCGCTGAGCAACACGGAGTTTCAGCTCCCTCCAAAGATGTTCTATTGGATTTAGGTCTGGAGACTGGCTAGGCCACTCCAGAACCTTGATATTCTTCTTACGGAGCCGCTCCTTGGTTATCCTGGCTGTGTGCTTTGAGTCGTTGTCATGTTGGAAAACCCAGCCACGACCCATCTTCAATGCTCTGACTGAGGGAAGGAGGTTGTTGCTCAAAATCTCATAATAGATGTCCCCATTCATCCTCTCCTTAATGCAGTGCAGTCGTCCTGTCCCCTTTGCAGAAAAGCACCCCCAAAGCAGGATGTTACCACCTCCATGCTTCACAGTAGGGATGGTGTTCTTGGGATGCAACTCATCCTTCTTTTTCCTTCAAACACAACGAGTGAAGTTTAGACCAAAAAGTTCTACTTTGGTCTCATCTGACGACATGACTTTCTCCCCGGCCTCCTCTGGATCATCCAGATGGACATTGGCAAACCTCAGTCGGGCCTGGACATGTGATGACTTGAGCAGGGGAACCTTCCGCGCAATGCATGATTTGAAACCATGACGGTGTAGTGTTCTACCAACAGTGACCTTTGAAGCTGTGGTCCCAGCTCTCTTCATGTCATTGACCAGCTCCTCCCTTGTAGTTCTGGGCTGATTCCTCACCTTTCTTATCATCAGTGATACCCCACGAGGTGAGATCTTGCATGGAGCCCCAGTCCGAGGGAGACTGAAAGTTGTCTTTAGCCTCTTCCATTTTCTAACAATTGCTCCAACAGTTGATCTATTTTCACCAAGCTGCTTGGAAATTGCCCCGTAGCCCTTTCCAGCCTTGTGGAGGTCCACAATTTTGTCTCTGGTGTCTTTTGACAGCTCTTTGGTCTTGCCCATGGTAGTAGTTGGCGTCTGACTGACTGTGGGGTGGACAGGGGTCTTTAAAGAGCTCAGACAGGTGCTACTAAGTTAGATTATTGAGTGGAGTAAAGGTGGACTTTTTAAAGGCCTTTGAGAGCCAGAATTCTTGCTGTTTCTCATGTGTTTAAATACTTATGTTCAGCAGTGCAAGACAAATACATTCTTTAAAAATGATACAATGTGATTTCCTGAATTTTATTTTTTATTCTGTCTCTCAGAGTGGGAAAGCACCTACAATGTGAATTTCAGACCCCTCCATGATTTCTAAGTGGGAGAACTTGCAAAATCGCAAGGTGTTCAAATACTTCTGTTCCTCACTGTATAAGTAAGGCACTTTATAGGTTGGGTTCATGATGAAAACATTGGGGTTCTAGAGGATTATCAGCATAGTGACCCTATTAGAAATACCTGGCCCTATACAGATCAATGCTCATGGTCCCTGAACTGCCTGTTATGGTCACTTGCCCATATCGTATATTTAGGGTGCCCATGGGTTCCAGAATACTAATTGGGACCGTGCACCTACATTTATGTGAATCGCAGGGCAACACATTGGGAACAAGGATCGGGCCTCACTGCCCTTTAAATATGTCCCCTTCACTTTAAAATTGAGAGTTCACATTTAGCACACATAGATTGTTGGGTAGTTAAAGAGGTTGTCCAGGACTTTATTATTGAGGGCCTATCCTCAGCATAGGCCATCAATATCTGATCGGCGGGGGTCTGACGCCCCATACTCCCACCAATAAGCTGTTTGATCAGAAGTCAGTGACTGCTCCTATTGAAGTGAAGCCATTGGGACCCTCACTGATCTAATAGGGAATAACTAAAATAATCGGAATACCCCTTTATCTCTCCTTGTAATGCTCGGCCTTGCTGCACCATTTCCCAATGGCACCCTAGGAAACTGCCTTGACTCTTCCTGACTTTCAATAGGGAAAAATTCCCAAACCTGCCGGGACATTCCTGCCAAAACGTAATTCCGGAGCTTGGATTAAATGGTTGGTGCATTTCCGTCTCTCTATATGTCCTTGCGTGAACCCAGCCTGAGCCACTTGTCTCAGATGACGCTGGCCTCCATTGATTTATCCCTTTAATACAGGACATGTCAGACCCTGCAGACAAGTTTGAGATATAAGTTGATTATTAAGTGTTGTCAGCTTTTGTCTCGGCACTGACATCGCCGAGCTGATTTATCAGCACGCGCTAAATAATTCATACGCCCTCAGCGGGAAAGTAGTCCTGAAATACGGCTGATGTCTGTCCCAGAGACAAGAATCAAACTGTCCTGGCCCTCAGTGAGAAAGTTCTGCAAAGGTGTCTGCCTGATCCAGGGGTGCACCACCAATGAGGCGAGGTGAGGCAGCAAAAGGTAGGGTCAAGAGGGGGGCAGCAGAAGGGGGGTTATCTGTTCTGCAGTATAGTATTAGGAAGCACAATGGGCACAGTATGTGGTGCGGCATTACCCTGTATGTTTTGTAGCGCTATATGTAATGTTTTCGAAGTATGTCTTTAACAGTAGGGCTGGAGGTAGGGGGTTAGGTTAAGAAATTGGCGCCGTTTCAGTTTTCGCCTCAGGCAGCAGAAATGCTAGGTGCACCCCTGGCCTGATCCAATATTTAAAGGGGTTGTGCCAAGTTTTAAACTAATTCCCTGATCACTGATCTGTTGATTGATGGGGGATCATGAGAATAGGGTCATGTGCGTACCGGTATGAATGCAGCAGGGGTTGAGCATGCACGCTGCCGCTCCATTCATCTCTATGGGATTGAGTACAAGGGGGTTCTTTGCCTACTCGGATGCACTGAGCTCAGCCACCATTCCATTCATATGGCCCCACCACCCTTCAGACTCTTGTCCCCTATCACACTTGGCACGACCAATAGTCCCCACCTGCGACCTCTTCTTTGAACCAGGGCGGAGAGCTCCTAGCAGCAGTGCCTCTTGCTCATGGACCATCCATGTACGACATGAATGTAATACTACATTTCACCTGTAGTGGCCGCTGCAGAGGAAATAAGCAGCTGACAGCAACTTCTGCAGTTTGCCAGAGTCTTCTGCAGAATCAGAGGCTGATCTCTGTGGTGGCTTTCTTATTAACCTCCCTATGGAATCAGCCTATTTGGGACCTTTAGGATGCACCATTTTTTTAGCTTTTGCATGAGCATATTCCTAGTTCAATAACTTTCTGAGACCACTAACTGCAGTAGGAACCCATCAACCACATGCAGGGGCGCTAATGGAGTGACAGAGGGGACCCCCTACCTCTGTGAAACCACTTAGGTGCTATAGTTGCTAGTAAACAAGGTTTCTAAGGTTCACGCGTTCAGGATTTGATGAGGAATTAGGTGCGGATTCTGTGTCTAAATCCTAATCAGATCCGCCGACATCTTGCTTCCAGTGGGCGTGAATAAGTTATGGAATACCCCATGCACGTGCATCATGCATAGATATGGACTAGCCCCATTGAAGGATAATGGTGCTAATTGTCATGCGGATCCACTGCACGTTCACAGTAGAAATAAAAGGGTCAGCCTTAGATTTCTTCCACGGATTCCTTCCAAAATATACATCTGGATTTGTCAATCACCTCATTTTCTGTAGATGCATATACAGTGATCGCCACCTAGTGGTGGCTGCAGGTGGCGAGAATTTCATCATTTATATGTATAAATGAAAGCAATGGATTTGGAACTTAGCAACAATATAGGCCTGTGATGGCTAACCTCCGGTACTCCAGCTGTGGTAAAACTACAACTCCCAAGATGTACACTTGCTTGGCTATTCTCAGAACTCCATAGAAATGAATGGAGCATGCTGGGAGTCGTAGTTTCACCACAGTTGGAGTGCTGGAGGTTAGCCATCATTGGTATAGGGGATAACTATTAGATCAGTGGTGGTCCTACCACTAGGACCCCCGACCACAAGGGGTCAATACCTCGCAATGTCCCCCGAAATGAACGGAGCATGTGCACTATGGGATTGCCAGAGATAGGTGAGGCAGCACTTGGGTAGGGGACAACTTTAAATGACCAGAATACCCCTTTAATCGACACAGACATTTGGGACACTGCAGGGGCTCAAACCGCAGGAAGATCATAGAAAACGCGCATGCCCACCATGATCATTTCCAAGTTTATGACCCCTTATGACCCGTGAATGTAAGTCACCTGGACTATTTAGCAGTAAAGAGATGTGAACCTACCTGTAGATCACTTCATTAGTAGTCATAGGCAGAACACTTAAAGGGTTCACAGAATTATTATTGACACGCATTTACCCAGATTTTAATGCCCCGTTATCCCTTGTAATGAGATTTGCGAGACTGGTATATTGCTAACTGCAGCTCAAATGCTCACGTGAACTGCAGACAATTGGAAAATCAATCACTGTGATGAGATCTGTAGTAGGGACACTTAGGCTCCTGTAATCTGAAGGGGTTAGCAATTAATGCCATCGATCGGATCGATTCACAATTACACAAACACAAGTTCTAAGGGTAAAAGTTAACAAAAACCTGAACGCGCTAAAAGACAATCAGGTCTGGATATTATTGCAAAAAAAAAAAAAAGAGGGGAGAATTTAGTGTATATAGGGGGATAATGCAACTGCAGGGTAAGACTGACCAGAGTACGAGGATTCTCCAGTGGGCCCAGGCAATGGCACCATAATGGGCCCAAAGGTCCAGCAGAAGACAGTTTCATTTGGAGGTGACTCTGGAGCCTATCACTTGTCACTAGGATTCATTACTTGGAGAATGATTCACGTATGTGATATATACTGCATGCTCAATGATGCAATCACAGGCCCAAGGAGGCACAGTCAGCACGAAGAAGTAAGGCAGAAGGCTCTCCATTGCTAACAAGACCACAGACCTAGTGTTACCCACATGGTTCAAGACCTCCAGCGTCTGACAGAATGCCCCCAAGTACCAGCCATTAGCCAAAAGTCACTGCCAATAACAATGCCCCCTATGGGCCAATATTTTATCACTTCCCGACAAGGGGGCCCTACAGGGAAATTTCCCGTTGGGCCGATGCCCAGGGGGCCACGAAAGCCTTCTTGATGGCCGCAGGCCAGGTACATAATGATCTGACGCTCAACGGCTGCAGGTGCCCTCCTGAACTCAACTGTATTACCGTCCTCATGATGGTGATACAGTTGAATACTATGATGAGGGCGGCAGTATTTTCTGCTGCCCTGTGGTATTTGGTTCTGCTAGGCGGTATTCTGTGCTGCACTACACTATTTCTAGCCCCACCTACTTGTTTTGGCCCATCTTTTGTCAGTTTGAACCCACCTACAACATGGGGCCACTTTTAGTTTTTTTTTTCCAGGGTCACTTTAAGTTCCCAATCCGCCCCTGCTTCCCTATTCCCAACAGTAGGGAAGTGCTGAGTATTGGCACATAGGGGGTATTGCCGTTGGCAGTGGGGGGTGCTGTTATGAATCATACATTGGGACCTCAGCTTAGACCCTTCCTTCTCCTCTATTAGGTCACCAGGAGAAACCACCATTGTGAAGGCCATTGTACATTGCAGAATGGTTTTTAAAGGGAAGCACCCTTGTCAAAGGGGTTGTCCCATGAAGAATATTACTTATAGCCACATGTAGATCATAATTGGTCTAAATCTTCCTTTGTATTTATACAGTACGCAGCCCTGCAGGGTATTGCGATAGTGAGGTCACGGTTACTTAGGCAAAACGAGGGTTGCTCTTGGTTACTCACAGTTTGTAGGTAGACCCTGGGCAGGCGTAAAGCAGTGATGGCACAGAAGTCCTCTGGGGCACTCTCAGTGTATAGGGACCAGGCCTGATGGTGGGTGAGGTGCCCTGTATGTTGCAGATGTTTAATGTGCCGGGGGGGCAAGGTCCCTTTAAGGTTCGTGACGCCAGTGCCTGTAACAGTGGCACACCGGTTGAAAATAGGAATAATTGAGGAACACGTTGTTGCGGTGAACCAAAACTTCCTTTACTGGAAACAGTTAACTTTATACAGTCTTTGGTAAAGTTCCATATGACAGCAGCAGTTATAAGCAGGCTATATGTATATATGTGGCAGGCACAATGTTCTTGCAAGATACTCAGAGGGTTAAACACACTTACAGATCAGGCTGCACCTTTCCTCAGAAATCCTGTGCACTATTCCACAGAACTCCCGGCTGACTTTATCCCAAGGCCCGTATGCCCTATTGGTGGCTTTATCCTTGGTAAAGAAACTTCCTCTTGTATATATCTCCTTGCATTAAATGGACTCCTCTGCCCTTCAGGTCTCTTGTCTAGCTGGAATGCTGGATCTGCTCTGCTTGGTTATGGGAATTTGGTTTCTCAGGAGGCAACTCTTCCCCTGACAAACTTCTGAGCTAACTCTGGCTCATTATCCTCAGGCAGGCTGGACCACATTTACTAGCCTCCTGGTGTCAACTAGAAACCTGGGCTGTCTAGTTGCATGTCAGAAGCTCCCTTCAGCTGTTGCCTAGCTAAAGTCCTCACTCCTTCTGACTCTACACTTCCCTTCCCTGAACAGGACCTGACTATTTATATTAGGGGTTCCCTAGCTCCCTCTAACGTCTTGGATGAGGAATTACACCCTAACAGGCCCAGATACAACAGGGAAATACACATAAAAGCATAGAAATACACATTAAAATGTGGTATACAATGCAATGCCACTGTTCCACAGGAGGTGGAGTATGAGGTGGCCCAATTGACCCTTGTGTAGTGCCCACATTTACCTAGTGGGACACTACATTTACACTTATTAAAAAGAATGCTGATATCCGCAAGATGTTCCAGGAATAATGTGAGCACAGCGCCACCTGCTGTTTCTAAGGAGCTGCCTTTCTGTGTCCACCTCAGTAAATGTGGCAAGGTGGACAGGCAAGCTCAGTCTTGCTTTACCCTCCGTAAGTTCAGAAAGGGATCCCAGTTGTGGTGAGCCGGCCACCTCTGAAGCTGCGTCTCAGGGGAGATGATGAGCAAATGAGAAAGCTGCATTCACACATTTTGGTAATTTTTAATTTGTTTAGTTTTTTTCGATGATTAAAAAGGTAGGAAAGTGTTTTTGGGTAACTGTGGCAAAAAACTGTTACCGCAATGAACACAGCAGGGAATCGCGGCCGAAGAGAGTGAGACTGCAATCGCATTCAACAGCTCCTTTGAGAAGCAGAGAAGACCTGAGG
Organism: Bufo bufo; assembly: GCF_905171765.1. Classification (NCBI taxonomy): domain Eukaryota; kingdom Metazoa; phylum Chordata; class Amphibia; order Anura; family Bufonidae; genus Bufo; species Bufo bufo. Next base: position 22,110,580 of record NC_053398.1, on the reverse strand, counting down.
ATAGGGGGTCACTTGATATAACTGGAATACCCCTTTAAGTTACACCTGCACCAAATTTATCATGCAGAAATAAAGGCACTGGACTACCCATGACATTTTTGGACTTTTTTTTATATTCTTCATTTCTCTTTTGCTAGTATGAGGCATATTCATTTTGCAAAGTAAAACAAGCCATTGCTGCTCACCGGTTGCATTCACCATCGTTCCACTTTCTTATAGAGTAAATTAATTTTCACCTTTTTAAGCTGCCGTGAGAAATTCCACAGACGGAAGCAGAAGTGAGCGATGGTGGCTAATGAGCAAGTTCTGAAAATGCAGCTTATAGGACGACATGCTGATATCATTCACACCTATATCTGATGATGTTCGTGGAGAGTGGGAGATATGTGAGATAAAGTTGTCATCATCCTTCTGGACCTCCCGTCAAAGTGATGCATCACCGTTATAGTCTCTGTGTCATCCCATCAGGAAGCAAGCAGCCTTGGAAGGTTTCCTGATTCTCTTCACTACTGCTGCTTGTTGTGTGCTTACGTAGCCTCCCAGCTCATTGCGTGCTTACATTACCTCCTAGCATGTTGAGTGCCTATATTATGCCTCAGCTTGTTGCATGCTTACATTACCTCCCAGCTTGCTGCATACTTGGTAGCTCCCAGCTTATTGTGTGTGTGCATTACCTGTTGCATGCTTTAGTTTGCTGCGTGCTTACATTACCTCCCAGCTCGTTGCGTGCTTACGTTACCTCCCAGCTCACTGTGTGTGTGCATTACCTGTTGCATGCCTTAGCTTGCTGTGTGCTTACATTACCTCCCAGCTCGTTGCTTGCTTACTTTACCCCCAAATAGTTGCATGCTTACATTACCTCCCAGCTTGCTGCATACTTGGAAGCTCCCAGCTTATTGTATGTGTGCATTACCTGTTGCATGCTTTAGTTTGCTGCGTGCTTACATTACCTCCCAGCTCGTTGCTTGCTTACTTTACCCCCCAAATAGTTGCATGCTTACATTACCTCCCAGCTTGCTGCATACTTGGAAGCTCCCAGCTTATTGTATGTGCGCATTACCTGTTGCATGCCTTAGTTTGCTGCGTGCTTACATTACCTCCCAGCTCGTTGCGTGCTTACTTTACCCCCAAACAGTTGCATGCTTACATTACCTCCCAGCTTGCTGCATGCTTACATTACCTCCTAGAACTTGTAAGGAGACCGCAGCACTCACTTGTCTTCTATAATCCAAACTTTATTCACCAACTTAGTGCACAAAGTTGGTGAATAAAGTTTGGATTATAGAAGACAAGTGAGTGCTGCGGTCTCCTTACAAGTTCTACGTATTGCTGGGGGAGCTTCAGACTGGCACCCAACACTGCTGGCACCACCACTTATTTTTTTTATCATTGTGCTGCTACACAAATTTTCTTTTTTATACATTACCTCTTAGCTTGTTGCATGGAGATGGGATAGCGCATTACTACAGAGATGCGTGAGAATTGGGGAATCGCAGCCGCACTGCCGGCTGTCACTCTTAGGCAAGAGGGGACGGTTATGGGACGTGGTTACTTGACTTGAAGCAAGGAGGCTGCTGCATCCTTGACTTCAAGCTGGCCGGCACTATAGCGCTGATTGAGAATAAAACTGAGTTTTTTTTTAACTTACGCAGAATCGGACAACAGGATGAAACTTATGATTATTAACAGGCTGCGGGCTACTATGAGGTACTGCTGGCAGGTGTAGATGCATTTTTGAGGTGACAGGTTCCCTTTAAGGCGGCATGCAAGGCCTTAGGACATACTTAACCTTGGCAAAGCACAAGGTACCAATTAGGAGGATGAGATACCGTTTTTTTCCCGAAACTCCCTTAAGGGTTAATTACTCCCTCTAAAAACATATTTGCAGTGGGTTACCCTTCGTTGCCAGACCTGCTTGTGACTTACCACTTGGTTCTCCCTGTGTAGCAACAATAAAATACAATGCCTAGGCTTTCTAAACTAACACAAGGTCACATAAGAACCATTAGTTTTAAATGTCCTCAGAGGCAGTCCATAATGAGTAATGTCCGAATCCTGTTTGTGACGCAAAATTCGGCAGGCGGAAGGAATTACAGCGCTAGGGGTCCCTTTAGGATGGTATAAGTAGGTTTTTTGTGACGCCAGTTGCATTTCAGCAATGAAGGGCAGGGTCCCCCTTTTAGTAGATATGGTGGTACCCAGGAATGCCAGAGTGGTGTAGGGTGGCCTAATGTCCCTGAGTGGTTTAGCACTTGTCACGGTGCTCCTACCTGGATACACTGGAACCCCAAGGGTGGCCGCCCACTGCAGAAAAGGGTAGTTGAATGGGTGGATGATGAAATAACTTGGTATAACATTGAACAGTAGCTTTACTTGAATAAACTTGCTTCAGAAACAATTTTCTAACTTTATCTTGGTCAACAGCAGGTTTTGGCATAAATTCTTGCAGGCGAACACACTCAGCTTTGCTACATCTGCTACTCTTTAGCTCTGCTGTGCTGACAGGATTAAATAGGAACTTTTCCTTTCTGCTGAACTTAAAGGGATTCTGTCACCTCCTTTTACGATTTTAAGCTGGCACCATCGCTATGTTGACTAAAGTAGCTTATTTTCAGGACTCTTCTTTTTACTTTATTTCGTTTAGTAGTTTTGATGTAAAAGCGATTTTTATGTTATGCTAATTAGGGTCCAAGGTGCCCAGACAACGCAAGTGTGAAAGTACCCCAATATTCACTTTTCTTTACTTTTTTTTTAGAGGAACAACACAAATTTGATATATTTTTCTTCATGTTTTGATTTGGAATAGAACGTGTAGTGTTCCCAATGCATTTGTGTGTATGGAAATAAAAGCTATTAGAAGGATTTTGAGCTTTATTCACTTTTTTAAACACACTGCTATTATTTTGAACACAACTGTACATTGCCTCCCAGCTTGCTGCATGCTTGCATCACCTTCCAGCTCTGATTTGCTGATGATAAGTCTGTGCTTATTGACATAGAGCGTGTGTTCTCTTGTAGCAACCAGAATATCTGCAGTTGATCGGACGCAGTAGCACCTGCTTGTTTTAATGTCCATTCAAGTTACCGTACTCTAGATTTCTTGATAGGGCCCCATTCACTCTGCATATGTCAAAAATGTACTTTCTTCACCCTTCTTACCACTTTATAGAATAACATAGTAGACTGCACTAATTCAGCCTATGGTATAAAGCTTTCTATTACTATGGGAAAACTATGGGTGAAAATGGTATGCCTATATCAAAGCCTTCCATTGGATATATTTGGGAGATCTCTGGGACTCCAGACAAGCAAGTATCTCCCTATAAAGACTACTTCTAGAGACTACCACTAGGGGGAGCTTGCTGTGTTCAATAAGAGCTATATAAATATGTATGCAGTGAGCTCCCCCTTGTGGTGGCTGAAAGCAGTTTTTCTTTTAAAGGGAGTCTGTCAGCAGTTCTTGACCATGCAAAACTGCTGACAGCACTAGATAGCGGGCAGGGGACAAACATACCTTTTTGCAGAGCTTTTATTATCAGAAGTAGTGTAACTATTAGATTTCCTTCTGCTAGATTTTGCTCCTGCAAGGACCCAGCATGCGGAGCTTTGCTGTGAAGTGCTTTCTGCATCGAGCTGATTCACAGCCCGTCCTCTCTGCTGAGTGACAGCTGTAGCATCCAACTGAGAGACCACCGCAGCCATCATTTAGCGTAGAGGGTAGGGGTTGTGTAGCTTCTCAATGTAGTGCGCCGTTCATAGGAAAGCGCTGCCTGCTAAGCAATTGCAGGAGAAGAACCTAGCAGAATAAAACTTCATATTTGCAATACACTTGATAATAAATGCTGTGCAGAAGGTGTTTGTCCTGTTCTTCCTGTCCCAATCTGGCATTGTCAGGAGTTCTGCATGGTCAAAACTGCTGATAGACCCCCTTTAATTCTATGGCAGAGTGATGGGAAGCATTCTGATGGCAGTATTATTTATTAGGGGCATTCTGTAGGCAGTGTTATTTGTGGGCAGCAGTCTGCTGACACTGCTGATGGGTGCACGGTCTGTAATTATGGCAGGTGTTCACATAGAGAAACATTTCTAAAAGCATTTCCAGTTTTCCCAAAAATGATTCTTAAATAGTAAGCCACCATCCTCCTACCCCTAGAAACCAGGACTGGCAATGAAGATCATGTGCATGATTCTACTAAACAAGAGTGGTCACCCTCTGGCCACACCCACTGTTGCTAAGCAGCAGCCTGATAATAGTTGATACGAAAAAATTTGCAGCATAGTAACAAAGAATACAAAGCTTACATTGTATATCTATCTGTTCTGTTACATCATGTGTCCAACATCTGCACCAAAACTAAAACAAAACAAAAAAAAGGATAAAAGGTTTCAAGGTAAATATATTTTGAGGCTTTAACAGTGCAGAACGAGGTTCTTTAAAAGCTTCCCTTAAAACCCTGAAAAATCTCTCTTTTGGGGGGGGGGGGGGGGGATAAGTGCAATTTTGTTATAAACTGATCATACAAACCTTGACTCCATGACTAGATATATTCTATAAACCAGCCTGCAACTACGACAGCACAGAAATGACCTTTCAGGAGCGGTGGAAAAAAGAAAAGATTTCTGCACTGTACAATAAATACAAGGAGGTGAACCTGGACTTTTCAAAAACTGAGATCTATTGATTTTTAACAAAGATGAAAACAAAAAAATATAAAAAAAATGACAATAGTTATAAATAGTTTAAAACGCAAAACCATACAGGATAATACAAGATTAGAACATAGCTGCTTACTTCCAAAAACAGCACCACGCCTGGCCACAGGATATGTGCGATACTGCAGCTCAGCCCCATTCACTTCAATGGAGCCGAGCTACAATATCACACACAACTGCACAGGTGTGGCGCTGTTACTGGAGAAAAGCAGCCATGTTTTTTTTCTTCTCTCGTAGCAAATTGGTGCCTGAGATCCGGCTGGAACATCTTGCTGGGAGAGGTGCAGAAAGTGCTGCTTCTTTCACAGTCTAGACAGAGTTCTCTGCCTTTTTAAAGGGAACCTGTCACCGGGATTTTGTGTATAGAGCTGAGGACATGGGTTGCTAGATGAACGCTAGCACATCCGCAATACCCAGTCCCCATAGCTCTGTGTGCTTTCATTGTGTAAAAAAACCTATTTGATACATATGCAAATTAACCTGAGATGAGTCCTGTCCCTGAGATGTCTTTTTAAGTCCTATTATTCCGTTTCAGCTGCACAGCTAGATACATTTCTCTCAGAAGCAGCGGCCGTCTCTCTTCTGTGGAATCTGCCAGCACTGTACTGCTGTGACATCCTTTCTCTTACTTCCCACTATGTTTGTTTTCAGCTCCGAAGCTCACAGAGCAGATAAGGAGGGGGAGTTCACACAGAAAGGCAGGAGGCTCCTGTGATCTTCAGACGGATCTTGCCTGACAACAGGCAGTGGACTGCAAATTAGGTGGAAGTGAGACCCCTAGTGGCCATGACTTAAAGGGCTTCTGTCACCCCACTAAACTCATTTTTTTGGGGGGTACTTATAATCCCTATACTGCGATATATCTATACATTATGTTATTAATCATTTTCGTTTAGATAATGCAAAAAACGTACTTTTATAATATGCAAATTACCTGTCTACCAGCCAGTAGGGCGGCTACTTGCTGGTAGCAGCCGCAAAAAACCGCCCCCTCCTCCTGTTGATTGACAGGGCCAGCAGCAATCTCCTCCTCCGGCTGGCTATGTCTGCATTTCAAAAATCGCGCGCCTGTCTTGATTCGGCGCAGGCGCTCTGAGAGCACTCCCTCAGTGCGCCTGCGCCGATGACGTCTTCTCTTTCGGTGACGTCATCGGCGCAGGCGCACTGAGGGAGTGCTGAGGAGGCGAGCGTCCTTCTCTCAGAGCGCCTGCGCCGAATCAAGACAGGCGCGCGATTTTTGAAATGCAGACATAGCCAGCCGGAGGAGGAGATCGCTGCTGGCCCTGTCAGTCAACAGGAGGAGGGGGCGGTTTTTTGCGGCTGCTACCAGCAAGTAGCCGCCCTACTTGCTGGTAGACAGGTAATTTGCATATTATAAAAGTGTGTTTTTTGCATTATCTACTGAACGAAAATGATTAATAACATAATGTATAGATATATCGCAGTATAGGGATTATAAGTACCCCAAGAAAAAAAAATATGAGTTTAGTGGGGTGACAGAACCCCTTTAACATTTTTTTTTTAGGTGGATGGTGGCAGATTTTTTAAATGAAGTGATTTAGAAATGTCCTATTTACACCATTCTCTATAAAATGAAATACTGTGAAAGTACAGGCACTTGGTTGCCCAATCAAAGCTCTGATCACATCACATTAGAGCTCTCTTTCCTGGCATACGCCGCTGTATGGGCATACAATGGCATATATAATACCGGGTAAGACATAGTGTTGTTTCTCAGTATTTGGTATCTGGAACGTGGCACTGGATGTAGTAAACAGTGGGGCATGAACTTGATAAAAAATGGAGTCCAGCTAAAAATAAAAACTCAAAAGTACTCAAAATAAATCGTCCCAGAAGTTAATCAGACTGGCTGGGATTTGCGTCCATAATATGGGTGCAAATGTACACCCATATTGTGCTAGTGTGAAACCAGCCCGATGAACGATGTCCCATATGGTCTACTGTGTCTTAACTTTGGTCTTCATGAGGTCACCTCCACGCATACCTTTGAACATTAGGAGCTGATCCATTGCCTGCTAACATGACATCAAAGGGGTTTTCATGGAGTAGAATATTGATGACCTATCCTCAGGATTGGTCAATAATCAATTTGTAACTGGTGGGGGACCACCACCGATTAGCTGTTTGAGAAGGCCGCGGTGCTCCAGTGACAGCACAACGGAAGCACAGCGCTGTACATTGCATAGTGGCTATGCTTGGTATTGCAGGTCCATTCACTTGAGTCAGGCAGAGCTGCAAATAGGCCATGTGACCGATGCGCATGACGCCACTGGTTTAGGAAGAGGTCGCAGCGCTCACACCAGAGCACCACTGCCTCTTCAATAAGCTGATTGGCGGGGTTCTGAGAATTGGACCCCCCCTCTGATCAGACATTGATGGCCTATCCTGAGAATAGGACATCAATATTTTATTTGCCGAAAACCCCGTATTTCGTATATATTCACAGTAGACAAAGCAAGAAAACGGAGGCCAGGCTTATTTATCATGAATAAATAGAAAACATTTTTAATTATTATTATTATTTTTAAGATATCATGCAAAAGAATATAAATCTCTCTCAACATATAGAGGTATGCAAAATTAGATCTATTCCAACTCTTGTAAAAACCATCTCTCTCTATACATATATACACATAGATATCTATATGACCGGGTTGTAACAGGGGGTCCGTCTCTGTAACTCCTACTTTGTCTGATGCACAATGCAACCTATGGCAGTATATAAAATGCATACTCATTCATGGCCAAGATCAAAATACCCATCGTACGCCGTGGTCAGAGGTGGCAGGGATGACGGAAAAAGCTGAAAGGGCTGTGCAGTTTTCCTAACTCCAATGAAGGTGAATTGGAGCTATGGAATCGGCGTAGCACAGACCGCTTGGCTGTTTCTCCAACCTCAGCCACTGCATTTTCCTCTAGAGGGGAAAACAATATAATTTTCTGCTTTTTATCATAATGTTATTTTTTAGGTCCAAAATTCGGTGCCGATTAAAACCTTAAAGTATCGTTACAGTGGTCAGTGCTCAATTTTTCTGATACAGAGCTGCAATTCCTCTGCATAAAGATTTAACAGATAAATACCGGCATCCACCACTAGGGGAAGCTTTGGAGCTCACTGTAAACCCTCTTATTATTTGTTTAACGTTCCTAAGCTCCCTCTAGTGGTGGCTGCAGGCAGCCAGAATATTATATTTTAAATCTAAGGTGCAGATTTATGAAACGGTCTAAAGAAAAACGGTCTTTGCTGCCTGTCGCCAGCCGTCGCGGCACAGCTTTCGTTTTGGAAAAATGGAGCTTTGACCACTTTAAAGAAAAGTTAGGTAATTATAAAAAAAAAATATTAAACCAACAATGAACCCATTTAGATTGATAAAAAAAATATTCAAGGATGGATATTTCCTTTTTCCAGGACTTAGATATTGATGTCCTATACTCAGGATAGGTCATCAATATCAGATGTGTGGGGGTCTGACACCGGACCACTGTATATTAGCCGTGTCGGGGTACTATTGCTCAGTTCCTATTCAAATAAAAGGAAGCTAAGCTGCAGTACGCCAAAACGGATTGCGCCTTCTGCTCTGCCCACTGTGCAATTTCTGCCTCTGGTGGTTGGTCAAAGTGGTTAATTAATGGACGTGCAGGGTGTTGGACCCCCATCGATCTGATCATATGCATCAAAGTGGTGGCAGTGTATCCCCCAAATTGTGCCAGGATTTGCTGATTAAGTGAGGATTGTGGTGCCCACTCTCAGGGTGAATACATCAGACATGAGCTGGGTTCAAAGCTGTTCCTCCCTCTATGACTGGCATGAAAGGTGTCTGCTAGCCTCTAACGCCTCTGCTCTCCATATATAGCATATGCATGTTAGTACAGGGGTGATCATTTTGGTTGGCAATTACGCCTCTCCAAAAAAAAAAAAAAATGCCTGTCCCACCATGACTTTGTCCAAAGACTGGGACCTGCACGTCTTCATCTGGGCTGTTGTACTAGAGAAAACGACCTTTTTCAAGACAGAAGGTCTGGTATTTGCATGCAGCACATCATGCAGCCAGGAGGCCCACAACTAATTCTTTGATGGCTGGAACCATAACTGATCCATTCTTGGCCACTAGAGGGTGCTAACTGCACACTGTTATACACAGAGTTCAATACACGGTGGCCCAGATTTACTATTGTGTGCCAAAAACCTGTCTAAAAAGTGGAGCCAATTGGCAAACCAAGGGTTTCTACACTTTTTTCCCCCCAACATGCTCATCAAGAGGCGTTACTTAGAGAGAAGGGACAGCTTTGTTGTAAAAGATGCACCAATTTACAATTTTGGTGTAAAAAGTAAGACAACCAATACTTGGTATAGAGTTAAAAAGTGACCCTGCCCCATATTTATCATCCAGCCTGAGACAAAACGGGTGCAGGTCTAGACAACCTGTCGAACCTTACGCCATCTTTACGATTAATAAATCAGAGACAGTATGTGGTAAGTTTCTAAGCTCACCCTAGTGGTGGCTGCAGAAAGTTTGCATGTTATCTTATAAAACCTACATACACCTTTGGGGGCATTTCTTTATGATTGCAATTTGCTCATTTTGGACTAAAGATAATTTTTTCAATAGTTTTTTTTATTAAAAATGTTCAGCCGTTTCTGAGATACAGGGTTAAAAATCAGTCTGTTTTCAGGCAGTTTCTGTTTTCTTTTAATCCCATCATCTGATGGCTTATATGTAGCTCTTACCTCTGATCTCCTGACCTCGTAAACGCTTATTCAAGCCATATTCTTTATCTGTTGAATAGGAATTGAGCTATGATGTCTTTATGAGGTCAGGAGATCAGAGATAAGCGCTACACATGAAAGAAAGGATTCAAAAGGAACAAGAAGTTCGAGCCTGGAAACAGACTGTTTTTTTTAACCCTGTAACACAGAAATGGCTGAACATTTTTAATAAAGACCTATTAAAAAAATTGTATTTTTAGCCAAAAAGGACTAGAATGCAAACATAAAATGTGCCCAGAAGATGTCCACAGGCTTTAACTTTATGTCCATGCATGGGATTTGGAGTTCTGATCACAATAAAAGCTATATTAAAAAAAAATATATATATAAAATCAGCGCAGAACTGTCGACATAAAATTGACATGACGACAGAAGGTGGAGATTCCGTTTAAGGCTAGCCTAGAATGATTTATATACCGCCCTGCTGGTACTGTGAGGGGAGCATTCACCCCAACCAGGTGAATAAATTATCCGCTACAGCACAGAAACAAGACCCCTCTTTCTATATCCTTATTGCTTTCCGAGAAGTAGAATAAACCGTTAAAAAACATCAGTGGTTCTGGTGTCTATGAATACAATTGGTAACAGTAGCTAAAGTTAGTTTCAGGTTTGTGCAATCAGGTCTTTAACCTGTAAGCTGTAGAATAATACTTTCTTGCACAGTAGAAGGTACAGAAAGCCCGTCTCTTCTTAGTGTACCTGCAGAAGTACACGGTATGTGTACACAAACATATAAAACGCTGGACGAGGGTGGACGCACGGCCTTATAGGAGGACAGACGAGGCAAGCAGCAGGATATACTGAAGATGCAGGCGACACACAGGCTTGCACAAAGAAGACTTGGCCACATATGCAGACACAAGACCAGCAATAGAAAGGCCAAGCCCACAAACAAACAAAAAAGGAATTAAACATCGGCGACTTGGAAGGGGTGCCATGTCCGACGTTGGAAACCAGGAACGGTCGTGCACACGGGTCTGCCCCAAGGGGGACATTTCTTGTGCAGGTAGGTCCTGCAGGGTCGTCTCGTCTTGGATGGGTTGTAGTCACTTCACGGTTAAGGACAGGATCGTCATCACAACAATGCCACAGCTAATCAGCAGGACTTGGACGAGAGAATTTCTGTGAAAGAACATAGATAGTAGAGTTTAATTATAACATTGGACTTACAGGTGACAAACAAATGAGAAGGGTGCAAGTGTATGAGAGACCATCACGTAGATCACATCAATGCTGATTTCATCCATGTAAAGGGCAGCTGTCAGCAGTTTTGTCCTTGTGACACTGGCTGACCTGTTACATGTGCTCTTGGCAGCTGAAGGCACCTGTGTTGGTCCCATGTTCATATGTGCCCGCATTGCTGAGAAAAATGATGTTTTAATATATGCAAATGAGCCTCTAGGAGCAACGGGGGCGTTGTCCTTAGACTCCGGTCTCTCTGCAACTGCTGCATCTTCTGCACTATGAATGACAGGGCCAGGCATTTAAAAAGTCATCAACCCTGGCCCTGTCAATCAAAGTGGAGAGGGAGCGGCAGTTGCAGATCCTCTAGGTGTAATGGTAACGCCCCTGTTGCTCCTAGAGGCTAATTTGCATATATTAAAACTTCATTTATTTATTTTTTTGCAATGCGGGCACATTTGAACATGGGACCAACACAGATGTCTTCAGCTGCCAAGTGCAGATGTAACAGGTCAGCCGGTGTCATAGGCACAAATCTGCTGACAGATGCTTTTTAAAAAAGGGGCAGGATTTGATTTTCCAGGAAAGGAGACAAGGGGTGCACAAACTTATTTGTACTTGTTGCTCAAGTTAAAAAAAAAAAATAAAAAATAAAAATCAATCTCCTAATTTTATACACTTAAGCTTAGCAAACTGCATGGAGAACGGATACCTGCTGTGGTAATGGTGCCTATGTTCTTTTCCAACTGGGAAACTTATACAATGTACTATGAAAACTGAACTAGCGAGTGCACTAAATGGCCCCGAGGCTCAGCTTCCCTGACTGTCTGAAAGGCTCTTGATTCAAGGTTCAATAGCTGAGAATATCCAGGCTAAACAGTCCATTTGTTCCATTTGTTTCAACATAGGGCACAATAGGGAGAAGCTCCTGGATGCAGATAGACAAATCCTTTCCGATTAGGAAATTACAAGTTGTTTGTGCGTTTTGCATTGGGGACTGGCCAGTTAATAAAGTACTGTGATTACAGCAGCCTTGGCACCGAGAAGGAAAAAAATGTAAGTGAACAGGCTTGTAGAAACTGCGATGGTGACCAGGCTGCATTTCCAGTGTGGAGCTGCAGCCCGGTCACGATTACTGTTTCTACAAGACAACAAGGCAGACCACTGTGGATTGGTGATACGCTGTCATTTTGGGACAAGCCCTTTAAATAAGGTGGGACTGTTCAGTACTGTTGTTTTTCCATCTCTTCTTCCTTTTCAATTCACTTCTTTAGAATCTCATTCATCCCTTAATGGATCCACATTCATCTGAAGACCACATCCTCATCTCAGTTTATATTCCCTGTAAAACTGGACTCCAGTCCTGCCTATCTCCACAGTCTATAATGACAGAGCATCGAAGCAATCTCAGACTGCACCTTTCCTCTGGAAATAACATATTCTGGCGTTGGGGGACAGAACTAGTCAGCGGCTGGATGGCAAGTCATTGATCACCATGGAACCCACTGGACTTCACATTCCTATGAAGCGGTGCCTACCTTGTATTTTTCTCTTCCAAAAGGTCAGGGAGCACAGTAACCAGTGCAATGTACAGGAAACCGCCTGATGTGAAGGGTAAAATCCAAGCCACTGCTTCACCTGTGAGGGTAATGAAAGATAATATAAGTATGGTTATAACATCCATATTTCTAACTAATCCAGGAGTCGGCAACCTCCAGCACTTGAGAAACTACAAATGTCAGTATACATACGTGTTTGGCTTTTCTTGGAACACCCTTCAAAGTGAATGCAGCCTGCTGGGAGTTGTAGTTTCACCCCAGGGGCTGACACAGATAACTGAGGGCCCCCCGTGCAAGAACAGTATATGAGCCATTTGCTATCCCTATACCTTATCATTGAGCACGGTTAGCCATGAAATTCATTACATGCCACCTAATAAACCGTTCAGAAGCTGCTTTAAGGTGACAGCGGGCACACTTACCAGCTGCACAAGTTGCACCAACGGTTGCACCTGATGATATATTTATCCTGATGACATCAGAAGCACTTACTTTAAAGAACACACCGCTCAAACAACACACAGGCAGAGTTGCAGGCAAGTGTGTGCAGATCTATGAGCAGACTACAGACTACTGTTTAGGACAGCCTAATGCAGGCATCAGCAGCTGTTCTGAAACTACAATTCCCAGAATCCTCCTTTCACTCCTACGAGAGTTACAAGAACAGCTGAGTAAGTGTGCATGCTGGGAGATGTAGTTGCACAGCAGCTCGAGTGCCGAAGGTTGCTGATGCCTGGCCCAAAGTCTACTAATGGGAAACAAGCCACAGGCTTAAAATAGCTTGATGTTTGACGAGAGAAGCTGTTGGGAGTTCGAATCCACCCTGCTATATGATCAGATCCTTCTGTTTGCTAAAGGCTGTTTTACACGAGTTGAAATGTTCGCTCCTGATAATTGCAAGAGGTGAAAACTGCATTTACATGGAGCAATCACCTTCGCTGTTGGGGACGAGTGATCGCTTCTCTCGATACGCATTCATCGTTTCTGGGCAGCAGATCCCTGTTTGCACAGCACGATGCGCTACTCAGAAATGATGATTTCAAGTGACCACACTGGTGATGCTTTCACCCGTTAAGGTTAATTTCAGACGGGGCGTGTCCTGTGCGGGAAACACTGTCAGTGTGGGAGCGCGATTTCCTGTTACTGACACTTCTCCTGTGACAGGATCGCACAGCATTATAATGATTTATAATGCTGTGTGTCCATGCCCGACCTCTGCCAGGATGATTTGTACTCACATAATGCAGATCAGTATAGCGGAGGTCGGGCAGAGACACACTTCATTATAATGCCATGCGGTCCTGTCACAGAAGTGTCCATAACGGGAAATCAGGATCCCACACGTCGCGTTTCCCACAGCGGACAAGCTAGTCTAAAATAAGCCTAAACAAGCTTTTGCTAGTTTATCAGGTGATCGGCAGCACCTTTAGACAGAGCAATTATGGGGACAGAGAGTTCCTAGGAATGCACCTTCCTGATAATAGCCCAGTGTGAAGGGGCCTTTGAACAAGCTACTTTGATGATACTGCTATTTAAGCCTTCATTCCCCAAACAACACAAATAGTAAATCTGGTAGTTAAATACTTACCGGCCCCTTTGGGTGACTGCGCACAAACAGCAAAGCCCGCGCCGAGGATGCCTCCCATGGCAGTCATCAGCTGCATCTTAGCTGCACTCCAGCGGTCAAATCCAGCACGGAGGAGAATTGCAAAATCCCCAACCTGTAGGAGTGACAGCATTAGAGAAGTGACGGATGAGAGAAAATACAAAGGGTCGGCCAAACAGGAGCACTCCACTGACCTCATGGGGAATTTCGTGTAATAAGATGGCCACAGTTGTGAGAATTCCCACCTAGGAGAAAAAAAATATTTAACAAAACAAGCGCTTACAATAGGACATTTTTGTCTGTTTTCACCACTTGTGATTCGCATGAGGTAACAATCCTAGGTCATGTTTTTTGTTTTTATCGAATTCTACATTGTGAGGTTCCTAGGCTATTCCTCCTGGAAACGTATACATGGGTTTTAAAAGTTGAGTGTGTCCCTACACCGTCTGACACACAACCAGCGTCAGGGTCATTACTTTGGCAAGAATAATGGTAACGTCCTGTTATCAATGTGTTCAGAATTTCCTAGGAGCAATAGCAGATGAACCAATACAAAGTTTTAGGGGGGGTTGGTAAATCAAAATTTTTATTTCATAGGGAATACAAGTATTTGCTAAAACAGACATGTCAGGAGAAGCGACAGGCCCTCTTTAAAAATTGTTAAAGGGGCTGTCTCATCTCGCCATTACTAAGGCGAGATGAGACACAGCCCCGACCATCTTCTGGCCAGGGAACAGCAGAGAGCTCCAGCGCTCTGCTGTGTCCTGGTCGGGAGGTGGTCGGGACTGTGTCTAACTCGCCTTAGTAACAGCGAGATGAGACAACCCCTTTAAGGGATCCAGAGGAACATGGGGTTGTCAACAAGTTGCACTAAAATCGTGGTGCTACCCTGACTTGCACGTAACCTCGGTCTGGGCAACAAATGCACTTTGGCAATTCCTTGTCTAGATCCCGTTCAGAGTCGGAGGCTGGCCTGGTTATACTCTGGGGATTCGCGTGCTGGAAAAGCCTCCTCATGGTACCAGCCTGAGACGCTGATCTGGGGGAAGGACTAAAACCCTGCGCTGAAGTCCTCTGCAGCGACTGCTGCTAATGGCCAGCCTGTCTGCATCTAAAGGGCAGCAGGGTCCCCGTTTCCCACACAATGCACTGAAGCACACTGGGGATGCCGTGTGGCGATGGACTAAAAGTGAAGCAGTAGGGCAAGTGCCTACAGACTGAAAGGCTCACTGACTATCTCCCAGCACCCCTCTAACACCCTGCCTGAACTGCCCAGAGTGTGCCCTATAGTCAGGAGCGTCTTATAGTCTGAAGAAAACGGTACATACACCCCAAAATTATTACTAAAAAGTCTCCAGCCTGCCCCACAAAAACAAGACCTCAATCAGCACAGTAAAACATAAAAAGTTATGGATGAGAGAATATTGAGCTGTAAAAAAAAAAAGCGATGGTCCTTAAACTGAAAATTGTCTATATCGTTAAGGGGGTCTTAATGAGGTAGAAAAATGGACAGAGCGGCTGGTCAGAATGCGCATGGCCGCTCCACTCATTTCTATGGGAGCCCCGGAGATAGCAGTGTGCAGCGCTCCCCTATCTCCAGAGCTTCCAGAGAAATGAATAGAGAGGCGCATGCATTACCAACCATCCATTTCAGGAGGGGGGCTCCACAGGTTATGGGGATAACTCTTTCTAAACCGGAATATCCCTTTAAGTCTTCGTTATGGGGGAGTTGCTGTAATTCCTGCTCTGGAGGACGCAGCATGACTATAGCCCATTTATTTGAATGTGCAGAACGTAATAGCACATTTCTCAGAGGGTGGCGCAGCTTCCCTGGCGATCACTGATTGCTGGTGGTTACAACTAATCGAAAAAGGGGTTGCACATATGGAACAAAGGCCCTTAAAGAGTTGCTGTCCCCTCTCCTGACATGTCTGTTCTAGTATCTATTTGCAATCCCCATGTAATAGCACTTCTGGAGCATCTATTCTTATGACTATGTTGTGCCGTTACTTTTATATATTTCTACTAGAAGTTATTAATGAATTACTAGCAGTCTGCAGTAAGGGTACAGAGGGGTGGTAATACGTTGGGTGTGTACCTGCACAGTCTGAAAATGGCAGCACTGATTGGATAGAGTGAGCAGGTACACCCCCCACCCCAACTGGTTACACCCCTCTGTACCCTTACTGAAGGCTAATAGCAATTCATTCACAACTTCTGGTAGAAATAATAAAGGAATGGCACAACATAGAGCCATAAGATTAGATGCTCCATAATTGTTATTACAAACCGGATTCCAAAAAAGTTGGGACACTATACAAATCGTGAATAAATACTGAATGCAATGATGTGGAGGTGCCAACTTCTAATATTTTATTCAGAATAGAACATAAATCACGGAACAAAAGTTTAGACTGAGAAAATGTACAATTTTAAGGGAAAAATATGCTGAATCAGAATTTCATGGTGTCAACAAATCCCCAAAAAGTTGGGACAAGGCCATTTTCACCACTGTGTGGCATCTCCCCTTCTTCTTACAACACTCAACAGACGTCTGGGGACCGAGGAGACCAGTTTCTCAAGTTTAGAAATAGGAATGCTCTCCCATTCTTGTCTAATACAGGCCTCTAACTGTTCAATCGTCTTGGGCCTTCTTTGTTGCACCTTCCTCCTTATGATGCGCCAAATGTTCTCTATAGGTGAAAGATCTGGACTGCAGACCGGCCATTTCAGTACCCGGATCCTTCTCCTACGCAGCCATGATGTTGTGATTGATGCAGAATGTGGTCTGGCATTATCTTGTTGAAAAATGCAGGGTCTTCCCTGAAAGAGATGACGTCCGGATGGGAGCAGATGTTGTTCTAGAACCTGAATATATTTTTCTGCATTGATGGTGCCTTTCCAGACATGCAAGCTGCCCATGCCACACGCACTCATGCAACCCCATACCATCAGAGATGCAGGCTTCTGAACTGAGCGTTGTCCTTGTCCTCTTTGGTCCGGATGACATGGCGTCCCAGATTTCCAAAAAGAACTTCGAATCGTGACTCGTCTGACCACAGAACAGTCTTCCATTTTGCCACACTCCATTTTAAATGATCCCTGGCCCAGTGAAAACGCCTGAGCTTGTGGATCTTGCTTAGAAATGGCTTCTTCTTTGCACTGTAGAGTTTCAGCTGGCAATGGCGGATGGCACGGTGGATTGTGTTCACTGACAATGGTTTCTGGAAGTATTCCTGAGCCCATTCTGTGATTTCATTTACAGTAGCATTCCTGTTTGTGGTGCAGTGTCGTTTAAGGGCCCGGAGATCACGGGCATCCAGTATGGTTTTACGGCCTTGACCCTTACGCACAGAGATTGTTCCAGATTCTCTGAATCTTCGGATGATGTTATGCACAGTTGATGATGATAGATGCAAAGTCTTTGCAATTTTTCGCTGGGTAACACCTTTCTGATATTGCTCCACTATCTTTCTGCGCAACATTGTGGGAATTGGTGATCCTCTCCCCATCTTGGCTTCTGAGAGACACTGCCACTCTGAGAAGCTCTTTTTATACCCAATCATGTTGCCAATTGACCTAATTAGTGTTAATTGGTCTTCCAGCTCTTCGTTAGGCTGGAAAAAGTAAATTTGAGCATCTTATTGCTACTTGTCCCAACTTTTTTGGGATTTGTTGACACCGTGAAAATTGGAATCAACGTATTTTTCCTTTAAAATGATACATTTACTCGGATTAAACGTTTGATCTGTCATCTACGTTCTATTACAAATAAAATATTGACATTTGCCATCTCCACATCATTGCATTCAGTTTTTATTCACAATTTGTTTAGTGTCCCAACTTTTTGGGAATCCGGTTTGTACATAGGGAATGCCTGAAACTATTAAAAACAGGCATGTCAGGAGCGGGTCCTTTTTAAAAAGTCGTCGTCACCTCACCTGAAATGTCAGTTTTATTAACTAGGTGCATTTCCCTTGTAATAAAAATTCTGGAGCATCTATTCTGATGACTATGTTGTGCCATTCCTCTATTATTCCTAAAAGACGTTTTGAATACATTTTGAATACATTAGTCAGAAGTTTGCAAAAAAGGTCCATCTGACTACACAGTATATCCAGTCAGTGCCAGACTGTGCAGAGACACACAACCAAACTGGTAACACTCATCTGGACCTCCATTGCAAAACTGATAGTACTTCATTCATAAGTAGGAATAATACAGGAATGGGGCATCATGAACTCATAAGAATAGATGTTCCAGAATTGTTATTCAATGGGGAATGCAAATAGCTACTAAAACAGACATGTCAGGACGGGGGACGGGTCCTTTTAAAAAGTAATGTTAAACACTTCAAGAATGCCAATGGTATGAAATGCTGAATCATCAGTGGGTTCAGCTAACCAGGATGACTTGGCTTTTATTAAAGCAAAAAAGTAGCACCTACCTTTCTACTGACCAGAAAGCTGCCCGCCACCGCCATGCCATGGGTGAAGTTATCAATGGTGTTGGCCAGCAGATTGAGATAGCCACTGACCTGTAATGAATAAGCCATTGATTAAAGCACAGCCGGACGGCCTCTTCAATGTACTCTTCATATACACTACCTATTAGGTCCTGACCTTAATACTGTCACTTTTAGGTCTCTGTTGTACAGAGCGCTGCTTTTTGTTCACGCCATGCTTTCCATTCATCAAGCTGCTGGGAGCTACTTTCTGAAACAAAAAAAAACCCAAAAAAACATTAAAACCGCATCCACGTAATTAAAGTACGCACCTAGTAGTTGTGTGGTGTAGTTGAAAGCCAGACTGGCCACACAGGCATTGCCAAAATCCCCTCGGCCTCCAGGTGATATGTAACATGACTATCGCGGGTGGAAAGTGTTCCATGATGGGTACAGCCTGGGGGCCCAGCTGACGATCAGTCTGTCCAGGACGAATCAAGAATATGGATCTTTGCAACCAACACTTGCTCAGAGTCCACTTTGTATACAGCAGGGATGCTCAACCTGCGGCCCTCCAGCTGTTGCAAAACTACAACTCCCAGCATGCCCAGAAAGCCTACAGCTATCGGCCTACAGCCGAGCATGATGGGAGTTGTAGTTTTACAACAGCTGGAGGGCTGCAGGTCGAGCATCCCTGGTATACAGTCTCCAAAACTGGCGATTGTACGCTGTGCCCACTTACTGACTGAATTAAACCACTAGATGGCGCAGCATTTTTTAGGACTGTTGAGAGGTATATACCTCCTACTGGAAGGGTCTCCCTACGAGTCACTTTTTATCAAGCCTTGGAACATGCAAGGGAAAATAGGAAAGCCAAATATCCTCAATAGTACAGAGCAGGTGAGATGCCTTGGAGGTAGCTTACTGGCTCTTCTTAAAAGGGCTTTTCCAGTTTCCATAAACCCCCTTTCATCAAATCGAATGTGTGTCCATCTTTTACATTGTAATTACCCAAATGCATGCGAATTCCAGATCCAGGAATGCAGTCACATGACCCCGTTGGCTTCCAGCCTGGTCTTCTGCTCTCTGCTGTGTCCCGTAATGTGAACACCCATCTAATCAGCATGGCCGAGGAGACGGCGGGGCCCTATGATCTTCTGCACGGGCACTGGCTGTTCCCTGTTTCAGAGTCTGCTAGTGATGCGCATCCGCAGGAAGTTTTTCTGCTTTGCTACAGAGGATTGAGGCGCTCCGCTTACACTAATTAGATGGGTGTTCTTACTAAAGGATACAGAGGAGAGCAGATGATTGGGCTGGAAGCAAGTGGACATGACGCCACAGGAGGTTGCAGAGAGAAAAGCGGACAGGGTCATGTGACAGCATTCCTGGATCGGGAGATATTGTGCATTCAGTCAAGTCCTCATGCAAACGACTGTATTCGTTTTGCGGTCTGCAAATCACAGATTCTCAAATTAAGGAAGTGGTCCGTGTTACATCCACATTTTTTGCGGACCTATTGACTCCAAAGGGCCCGTAGTCCGCATTCTGTTGACGTATTTCATCTTTTTGCCGAACGGACATTCGGAGGCAGAAAGCACAAAAGACAGAACATGTCCCATCCTATAGGTGGCCGCAAAATGCGGACCACAGACCGAATGAAGCAGAGGATAAGCAAAAAATGCAACACGTATTTTGCGGATCCACAAAATTGCCGATCGCAAAATACATACGGTCGTGTGTATGAGGCCAATTAAAATAGATTCTAAAGTGAAAGATGGGGACACGTTAGGTGAAATGAAAGGGGATTGATGCACACTGGACAACCCCTTTAAGGAGACCAGCTGTGTATGGAGACTTAGCAGCAATGCTCCATGGGAAAATAATACGCAAAGAGGTATCTCTTAGAGGTGATGAATGCTGCAATAACCCGAAGAAGGTCCTGCTATTCTACGACATTATGTGTACAGTGCAGAAGACGACCGGTTCCAGCACAGTATACAAGGGCGGGCCCAGCCATCGCCTTCAGTCTGTGTGTATATGCATCTTTGCACAACTCCTTGTGACGATACAATGTGCGAATAGTGGTTTTACAAAGAGCTGCAGATCGACCAGCTGCATTATCTTAAATTTACTGAATTATCACCAAGCACAACACAAAGCCCCGAGGGGGATCATGAAAAATCCAGCCCCGCTCTCAAGTCTGTTTGTATACTAGTGGTCACCAACTTGTAGCTCTCCAGAACTACAACTCTCAGCATGCTGAAAAGCATTCATTTTATCCTGTGAATACATAGGATAACTTCTTTAGCTTTACAATGACTGGTTCTCAGATATGTGAAGCCGATTCAGCAGAATCCTAAGATATTCATACCATAGGGCTCAGGTTACAAAGAGTCTGCTACAAAGCGTCCATATAAGAGGGTGAGGTGGGAAGACGGCTGGTGAAGCCGTGTCTGGAAATAGCCAGGTGTGCTTAGTGGTCCAATGATCGTACAACTCTCATGTGCTGCTACCTATAGAATAAGTGACTTTTTTTTGCTCTAATTATAGATGACCCCTTTAAAGGGGTTGTACCACAAAGACAACTGATTTCTTATCGAAGGAGAGAGGATGAGTGTTTGATTGGCAGGAGTCCGACGTTGGGATCCCTGACAATCACGAGAACAGGGGCCCATTTTAATGGAGCTGCAGACACACATGCGTGCCTACCGCTCCATTCAAATGTACGGCATACTCTCCGGCATCCCCACAGAGATGAATGGGGCGGCAGCGCACATGCGTGACCACCACTCCATTCAAACTGGGGAGAACAGCCCTTGTTCTTGTGATCGGTAGGAGCCACAGCGGTCGGACCCCCGCTGATCAGGCGTTTATCTCCTATCCTGTGGATAGGAGATAAGCTGCCTCCATAGGACAACACCTTTAATATGATCCCTAGGGAAAGCTGCCGTTGGCTATACAGGTCTATGTCTATGACCAGGTCACTAAAGTCTTTTACTGGGCATGTGTCACTCACCTGAACAGAGTTAACTGCCGTCTGTTCTTCATTTTTCCCACTGGAAAACGTTTTCTCCAAAATTAGGAAGGTGAAGAATCCTATGATAACCCATAGGCCGAGGAGACGCTGCTGCTGGAGGGACTGAGAGCTCCCTGCAGTGATGAGAAGTCATATTATATACAGGAACATGCACAGGAGTTACTATACAAGATGAAATATGAGGCGACATAGAATATCTGAGGAAGGACAGATTTTCCGACTGTAACGATCATTAGGAATCTGGCAGGACCTCATGAAGCATTTTAGCAAATGCTGTGCTCGTAAGTCTATATGCACACTGGGTGTTGTCTTTTTGTGCACCACAAGGTGACCTTTATTTTCTCTGCGCGCCCTCTGTATAGGAACATGCAGCCTAATGTGCTTTCCTATACATGTGCAGACACATCCCACCCTGACACCCGGTTGAATGGAGCCCTATGTATACATATAATGTGTGTTCCTGCATACACTCCAAACGTGGTGCTCAGAGGCCGTATACACTGAGCATTAGGGTGCATCCACACGACCGTATTTTGTGGTCTGCAAAACGTAGACCTGCAAAAAAAAAAAGGACGGGATCCGTGTTTTTCTTGCAAACCCATAGTAGAAATGCCTATTCTTGTCCGCAAAACAGACAAGAATAGGACATGTTCTATCTTTTTTGTGGGGCTGCAGAACGGACACAGTAATGTGGACAGTACACGGTGTGCTGTCCGCATTCTTTGCAGTCCCATTGAAATGAATGGATCTGCATCCAATCCGCAAAATATGCAGAGCAAAAATATAGTCGTCTGAATGGGGCCTAAGGTTGCAAGTATAGGATGTAGTTTTGGATTGCTGCCTAGTAACAAGCAGCGCCACCAGCACCTGACACATCACTGGCACTTTTGCCCCTCTTCACGACACAAGGCTGCTGATAAGAAGCTAGTGTATAAATCCTTCCCCGTGAGGATATTCCCCATAGTCACCACCTGGTACTAGCGTGCTGCACGTTCACACATTCTCACCTGTCGCTTGCACACGCTCTTTCCAGCCCAGACCGGCCACAAACGCGCAGTTACACGTTGCACACGCCTGTACTGACTATACACTATGAAACAATTACTTTGTAGAAGAAAGCAAATGTTTAAAGAAAACTAAACCTTTATAACAATTTTTTATATGATGTCCCTAATGCCCTAATATACTTTATTCAATTTTTTATTTTTTTTTACTCTTTTACATCCCTAAAGAGAACCATTCCCTGTGCGCTTAAAACGCAGTTCTCCGTACACCGCTGACAGCTCAGCGGTGTACGGAGTATGGAAATGTATGAATGGGCAGCGCTCATTACTAGTGGTCACCAACTTGTAGCTCTCCAGAACTACAACTCTCAGCATGCTGAAAAGTATTCATTTTATCCTGTGAATACATAGGATAACTTCTTTAGGCCAGGATTAGCTGAGCGGTGCAGCCTCCTGCTTCTGCCTGCTCCGCTAAGCTAAGAGAACTTGTTAAAATGAGTAAGTTGGCTTTTATGTATTGGCATAAAGAGGCATAAAAAGGGTTTTGCAAGAGTTTACAACCGCAGCCTTCTCTCGGTTTTCCCTTGACGCCACGTTCATCGGTGACATGGCCTAGGCGCAGCTCAGTGCCATAGAAGTGAATGGTGCTGAGCTGCGATACCAAGCACAGCCACTATACAATGTACGGTGCTGTGCTTGGTGAGCAGGGAGAAGGCGTAGGGCTACTGCGAGCGCCGGTGCCTTCTCAAACAGCTGATCAGTGGGGGTCCCGGGTGTCAGACCCCCACCGATCAGATACTGATGACCTATACAGAGAATAGGTCATCTGTTGTAAAGGTTCACAAAACTCTTAAATTTACTGCAAATAAAAGCAACAATTTACCTATAGGCAGGAGACATGGAGCAGGCCGGAGCGTGTACCTACCTGTTGTGGGGCTGCAGGTGTAAGCCCAGGCCTCCGGCAGAAGATGAACAAACACATCGCCCAGTAAACCACCAATAGCAAAACTCAGCAGCTGCTTCAGCCTCTTGGAGCCCTCTGGAAATGGAAAAACTGAATGAATACCCTTCTTCTGTGTGTATGAATGGAGGTACTCATAGCAAAAGACTTGACGGCGCTCGTAATAGAGGTTTTTTACAAGTGTGAATCCGACAGATTAGTCGGGGGTCATGGTTTCGAGTAATGCTATATACAGGGACGTCGACTGGCCGTTTTTTTATTCTGCTGGATGAGAATTTTAGAGATCGCATTAACTTTCTAGGATCTATGTTTTCTTTGCTATCCTAGGGCCGTCCACAGCACATGGGTTATATTTCACCCTGTGATAACCAGCCAAGAGCTATAGGCAGAGGTGAAGGTTGTCTCTGCATCCCACCATATCGGAGACGGCTTGGAAGTAAATAACTACCCAGGTCCTAAACAACCACAATATCCTTTAAAAGGGGTTTTCTTGGAGTTATGACCGATGGCCTGTCCTCGGAATAGGTCAGGGATCAACAACCTCCAGCTGTTCTGAAACTACAACTCCCAGAGTCCTCCTTTCAACTTCTATGGGAGTTACAAGAACAGCTGAGTGTGCATGCTAGGAGTTGTAGTTTCAAAGCAGCTGGAGAACCAAAGCACGCTGATCCCAGGG
Source organism: Bufo bufo (assembly GCF_905171765.1). Classification (NCBI taxonomy): domain Eukaryota; kingdom Metazoa; phylum Chordata; class Amphibia; order Anura; family Bufonidae; genus Bufo; species Bufo bufo. The sequence continues at coordinate 22,086,609 of NC_053398.1, read as the reverse complement.
ACAGGTCATCAATGTCTGATTTGTGGTGGTTCAACCCCCCCGATACCCCAGTCGATCAGTTACTTGAAGAGGTCTGGTGAGCACTGTGGCCTCCTCAGAGTATACCAAGCACAGCGCTGTACATTGTATAGTGGCTGTGCTTGGTATTGCAGCTCGGCCCCATTTATTAGAATGGGACTGAGCAGCACCTGGGCCACGTGACTGATGAATGTGACATCAATGGCCTAGGAAGAGGCCGCAACGCTCACCAAAGCACCTTGGTCTCTTCAAACAGATGACTGGTGGGAGTGTTAAGAGTCCGCCCCCCACCAGTCTGATACTGATGACCTATCGTGAGGAAAGGTCACCAATATTTCACTTTCTTTGGGGGCCTTTTTTGACATGAAGTAAAATCAACCCATAAAATAGATTACAAAAATGATTTTTAGGCCATTTGAAATCGCTTAAAGGGGTTATCCAGGACTAAATAACTCCCCCTTGCAATGCCCGGACCCGTGACGTCTCCTATGCTGGCTTCCTCCCGGATCGCTCCACTGCTGTCTTTGCAACTCCCCTGCATAGGGAGGGGGTTGCAGCCAAAGCAGGCCGCAGCGGTGACCTGCCACCCTGTGTCACTCGTGATGGCACATGTGATGCAAGGGCGCAGGTCACCGCAGAGGCCCCCCTCCCCTAGATGCTGCTTTCTGCAGGCAGGGTAGATGCGAAGACAGCCGTGGAGCGATCCAGGAAAAAAATCTGCATTGGAGACCAGGTAGGTATGCCAAGTGTCCAGGGTCTGGGCACTGTAGGGTGGGTTATTCAGTCTTGGATAACGCCTTTAACAGCAAGTTCTTAGTTACACTTTAAAACCTCTACAAGATAATTCTGGAGCATCTTTTCTCAGAACTTTGCATTGTGCGGTACCTCTGTAATTCCTCCTGGAAATTTGTGAATAAACAGACGGCTAAAATAGACATAAGTCAGAAGAACAAACAGACATTGTTAGGTGTTTGGCCCCCTGAAGAAAGCCCTACGTAGCAGGGTAAGGTCTTATGCACAAAGCAGAGTCATGTGCACAGGGCCGGCATGTACTAAGAAGCCATATGTACTGTCCGGGGCCTCATAGACTTCTATAGATGCCATATTACAGCTCTGTATGATAAAAATAAATCTGGAGACAACATGGAACATAGAAATGCTTCCAAACTGACTGTACCTTCAGATCTGAGCGTGGCGCCTGCTTCAACAGGAATCACCAGGAGTGGAAAGACCCCACTGAGTCCCACCAACAAAGTGCCAATCAGAGAGCAGATCCAGGCATCCAGAGAGGTAGTGTTGGCAGTTTCACAGGTACGACTTCCTGGGACACAGGCGGCGCTAAAGTGGAACCCCACACACGTAAAGAGCAGACAGATTCCAATCCTGTCCCACATCATCCTACGTGGGAAAAAAACAAAAATTTAAGAGTAATTTCAGCCGCAGGGTGACCCCGCGGGGTGCAAGCTCGGCCGCAGGGTGACCCCGCGGGGTGCAAGCTCGGCCGCAGGGTGACCCCGCGGGGTGCAAGCTCGGCCGCAGGGTGACCCCGCGGGGTGCAAGCTCGGCCGCAGGGTGACCCCGCGGGGTGCAAGCTCGGCCGCAGGGTGACCCCGCGGGGTGCAAGCTCGGCCGCAGGGTGACCCCGCGGGGTGCAAGCTCGGCCGCAGGGTGACCCCGCGGGGTGCAAGCTCGGCCGCAGGGTGACCCCGCGGGGTGCAAGCTCGGCCGCAGGGTGACCCCGCGGGGTGCAAGCTCGGCCGCAGGGTGACCCCGCGGGGTGCAAGCTCGGCCGCAGGGTGACCCCGCGGGGTGCAAGCTCGGCCGCAGGGTGACCCCGCGGGGTGCAAGCTCGGCCGCAGGGTGACCCCGCGGGGTGCAAGCTCGGCAGTCAGATAACACCAGGGGAGCAATCCACAGTCCCTGAGCAAGCCCTTGGGCCGCAACCTCTGCCTCTAAGTAACCCAGCGGGGTGCAGCCTAAGCACTCGTGAGACCCCACGGCACGTAATCTCAGTCCCTGAACAACTCTGCAGTGCTCAGTCTTAGCAGCTTCATCTTCTGATAAAGACTGCAGAAAACAACTTTGTACAACTCAGGATCTAAAAAAGAAAGCGCAATGCTAAAGCTGTCACCTAGTCTGGACTTTCCCCCCGAAATACTACAAATGCACAACAGACACAATCCTAATACACAATCACAGCCCATTCTAATCACTAGTAATATTACACAGGGACGTAGTAATAAAACAAACCAGACTGGGAACTCTGAGGATACCCAGAGCCCGCAGAGAACTGATGTACGGTAATCTAAAAAGGACAGCGAGACTGTTCCTCCATAACAGAAGGAAGGAGAACAGGGAGAAATGGAGAAAAGGTTCAGACCCGAGGATGCACAGACCACTGCCAGTATCTGCAGGCTATACCGACGACAGCACAAGATCCCATTTATAAACGCACCTTCCCTAATCCGTCTTCCAAAAATCTGCCATTAACAAGACTCCGGGGACTGTACTTCCTGCTGTAATCTTACAAAACCGGTTCAAAGCTCAGGGAATGCACCTTCAGGGCATTAAAATATACGTCTGATATATTAATATACCGGTGCACACCCAGTACCAAGAGTAATTGCTCTGAAATAATACCCCCGGGCTCGCCAGCTCAGCCACTTAAAATTACGTGCTTGCTGTAATTCCAGTCAGGACTCATCGGGTTATCTCACCAACCCTCTAGGATCTAGGGCCAACCATAAACCTTATATAACACACCTACAGCCAGCCATAATAGCAAAAAAAGGGGCGGGGGGGACCCAGATCTGGGCAGAGGTGTACTAATACAAGAAACCACAGTTAGGCCTCAGAGGCTCATTACCTCACTTGACCCAGATCAAAATACAACCCTAAAAAATTACTTTTATTAGTGTATTAAAAGACCAGGAGCCTAACAAAATGTTTAAAACTTCCTGTTCCCTACAAACAGCTGATGATACACATACGCTGCCTATTAGTGGTGGAGATCTGCACTCTCCTCCACAGTGCAGCACAGGTCACACTCCTGGGGCAGTGACTGCACGGACACTTTTCTCACTGGTTCTGACTAGACTGCCAGGTAATTGTCTGATAGTTAAGCTGTCACCTCAAAGTGTTTTCACTAAATAAGGGTACTTTCACACTTGCGTTATTCTTTTCCGGCACTGAGTTCCGTCCTAGGGGCTCAATACCGGAAAAGAACCGGTCAGTTTTATCCTAATGCATTCTGAATGGAGAGAAATCCGTTCAGGATGCATCATGATGTCTTCAGTTCAGTCTTTTTGCCTTTTCAGGACGGAGATTTTATCTCCGTCCAAAAATCCGGAACACTTGCCGTGATTTTTCCCCATTGAAATGCATTAATGCCGGATCTGGCCCCGAGTGTTCCGGCAAAATGGATCTGGCAAATGCCATCAGTTTGCATGCGTTTTGACGGATCCGGCAGGCAGTTCCGGCGACACCCACCCTCTTAGCCAGAACTTTAGAACATTGACACAAAAGTGTATCCTACAAAGCTACGGACCCTATACGACACCAATCCTCTAAAAAATACGATATATATAAAAACTTTAGCCACAGATCAGACAGGACACCCTCTAACCACACATCCTAGACGTCACATAACCTCGGTAGAAACTAAAATTTTTGCTCAAACAAATGGCCATTCCCAGCCAGTATTACACCCCCCGCCACATTCCATGAGGGGGCAATAAAAATCTGCTGTGGGAAAATCTTCCCAATGCCTGTCCTCAGAAGAATGTTAGGAGGAGGAATCCACGTGGCCGTGGAGCATGAAGTCATCACTGTCTCCAACCACCTCCTCATCTCCCGAGCTGCCACATCCCAGCAACTTCTAGGGCACTGATGGCTAACCTCCGGCACTCCACCTGTGGTGAAACTACAACTCCCAGCATGCTCCATTCATTCCTATGGAGTTCTGAGAACAGCCAAGGAAGGGAGGCATCTTGGGAGTCGTGTAGTTTTACCACATCTGGATTGCCAGAGGTTAGCCCTCACAGTTCGCGAGTCTCACCTATGCCAGCTCCGTGCGCTTCCACCATACGTGGCGGGCAGAATGCAGATTCTCGATACACCGGCACAAGGGGGATGCCCAACTGGCTGTAGAACTACAAGTCCAAGCATCCCGTCCTGACTTACGGTCCGCAAAGCGAGTTTTATTTCAGTCCATACCCGTGGCTCCAGGGTTGGTGTCCGGGTGTGCCAGGCATGCTGAGAGTTGTAGTTCCACACCAGCTGGAGAATGCAAAACGACTTACCTATCTCTAAGGTCGTTGTAAAAGTATTCCAGACACGATGGGACTTGTAGTTCCACAACAGCTTAGGACTTCAAGGGCCTGCAGCTCCACAGTGGCTGATGCCCAACTGAGAGTTGTAGTTCCAGAAAAAAATAGGAGGGAAGCGCACAGAACTTTCTAGTTGTTGTCAGGCATGATGGGACATGTAGTGCCACAACAGCAGGGGGGTGCATCATGGCCTGTGGTGGATGCTATGTAAAGTATGCCAGGCACGCTGGGACTTGTAGTCCCACAACACCTGTGGAATGCACTAACCCCCCTCCCCAAGGAATGCACTGCAGCAACTTTTCTGCTATAACTCTGTTCAGTAGTCGTCCATAGGCTAGCACTGCTAGAATCGATGCCCCGGCCCCAGTTCTCCTCCTCCTCCATACATACCAAAATAAATCAGGTAACGGCTCTCCGTTGTCTTCTCATCCTCTGCCATTCCCGACCTCCTACGCCTCACTCCCCGCCCCTCTGCCGGAGCCACGTGTCACCTCCCCCGGAACCATTGCTTCAGAGTTTCTGCGCCCGGAGGAAAGCATTCTTATCAAAGCACTTCCGCCTGAAAAAAAAACAAGGCCATGGGGGAATGTAAATAATGTGAAACACATCGAGTCAGGAGGTCTGAGCACGCTGCTGACATCTTGTGGACAGTATGTGAACTGCATCGCTTTTATTTTCGTAGCTCTCTAATGAGAAAAAAATTGTACATATACATTTTTATTTTATTTTTATGTTTCACTTCTTCAAGTATGTAACGCTATGAAGCCCACAATGAGATTTTATAACTTCTATAAAGAAAACTAGGCTCTGCTGCCACTGGAGATGAAAACCACTTTCAAACTTGAAACCGAACGTGGGTTCGGTTCAGACTGGTATCTAACCCTAGTTCGGTTTCAAGTTTGAAAGTGGTTTACCATTTTAAAAATTAATAACCGAAGTTATTCAACAAAGTCACGCGTGACTTCGCGAATAACTAACTTCGGCTCATTAGAGCCCATACATTCTAATACTGTGATGAGACAGATCTCCGTACAGTATTAGGGTCCATTCACACATCCGTTTTGGTGTTCCGCATCCGTTCCGATTAAAAACGGAACGTTATGCGGATCCATTCATTTTCAATGGAATCCGCAAATAATCGGAGAGCACTCATGGTGCTCTCCGATTCCGCGATTCCGTTCCGTGGGTTCCGTTATTCGGATCCTGGAAAAAAAATATACCCTGTCCTACTATTTGTCCTATTTTGCGTTCCATTATCCCATTCTAGTCAATGGATCCGTCAAAAAATCGGATGACATGCTAAAAGCATCCTCAGGAACGTTTATCTGGAAAGGTAAAAATACTGACGTGTGAATGCACCCTTAACCACCTCAGCCCCCAGTGCTTAAACACCCTGAAAGACCAGGCCACTTTTTACACTTCTGACCTACACTACTTTCACCGTTTATTGCTCGGTCATGCAACTTACCACCCAAATGAATTTTACCTCCTTTTCTTCTCACTAATAGAGCTTTCATTTGGTGGTATTTCATTGCTGCTGACATTTTTACTTTTTTTGTTATTAATCGAAATTTAACGATTTTTTTGCAAAAAAATGACATTTTTCACTTTCAGTTGTAAAATTTTGCAAAAAAAACGACATCCATATAGAAATTTTGCTCTAAATTTATAGTTCTACATGTCTTTGATAAAAAAAAAATGTTTGGGTAAAAAAAAAATGGTTTGGGTAAAAGTTATAGCGTTTACAAACTATGGTACAAAAATGTGAATTTCCGCTTTTTGAAGCAGCTCTGACTTTCTGAGCACCTGTCATGTTTCCTGAGGTTCTACAATGCCCAGACAGTACAAACACCCCACAAATGACCCCATTTCTGAAAGTACACACCCTAAGGTATTCGCTGATGGGCATAGTGAGTTCATAGAACTTTTTATTTTTTGTCACAAGTTAGCGGAAAATGATGATTTTTTTTTTTTTTTTTTTTTTCTTACAAAGTCTCATATTCCACTAACTTGTGACAAAAAATAAAAAGTTCTATGAACTCACTATGCCCATCAGCGAATACCTTGGGGTCTCTTCTTTCCAAAATGGGGTCACTTGTGGGGTAGTTATACTGCCCTGGCATTCTAGGGGCCCAAATGTGTGGTAAGGAGTTTGAAATCAAATTCTGTAAAAAATGACCTGTGAAATCCGAAAGGTGCTCTTTGGAATATGGGCCCCTTTGCCCACCTAGGCTGCAAAAAAGTGTCACACATCTGGTATCCCCGTACTCAGGAGAAGGTGGGGAATGTGTTTTGGGGTGTCATTTTATATATACCCATGCTGGGTGAGAGAAATATCTTGGCAAAAGACAACTTTTCCCATTTTTTTATACAAAGTTGTCATTTGACCAAGATATTTATCTCACCCAGCATGGGTATATGTAAAAAGACACCCCAAAACACATTCCTCAACTTCTCCTGAGTACGGGGATACCAGATGTGTGACACTTTTTTGCAGCCTAGGTGGGCAAAGGGGCCCATATTCCAAAGAGCACCTTTCGGATTTCACAGGTCATTTTTTCCTGAATTTGATTTCAAACTCCTTACCACACATTTGGGCCCCTAGAATACCAGGGCAGTATAACTACCCCACAAGTGACCCCATTTTGGAAAGAAGACACCCCAAGGTATTCCGTGAGGGGCATGGCGAGTTCCTAGAATTTTTTATTTTTTGTCACAAGTTAGTGGAAAATGATGATTTATTTTTTTTTTTTTCATACAAAGTCTCATATTCCACAAACTTGTGACAAAAAATAAAAACTTCCATGAACTCACTATGCCCATCAGCGAATACCTTGGGGTCTCTTCCTTCCAAAATGGGGTCACTTGTGGGGTAGTTATACTGCCCTGGCATTCTAGGGGCCCAAATGTGTGGTAAGTAGGTAAATGACCTGTGAAATCCGAAAGGGGCTCTTTGGAATGTGGGCCCCTTTGCCCACCTAGGCTGCAAAAAAGTGTCACACATCTGGTATCTCTGTATTCAGGAGAAGTTGAGGAATGTGTTTTGAGGTGTCTTTTTACATATACCCATGCTGGGTGAGATAAATATCTTGGTCAAATGCCAACTTTGTATAAAAAAATGGGAAAAGTTGTCTTTTGCCAAGATATTTCTCTCACCCAGCATGGGTATATGTAAAATGACACCCCAAAACACATTCCCCAACTTCTCCCGATTACGGAGATACCAGATGTGTGACACTTTTTTGCAGCCTAGGTGGGCAAAGGGGCCCATATTCAAAAGAGCACCTTTCGGATTTCACAGGTCATTTTTTACAGAATTTGATTTCAAACTCCTTACCACACATTTGGGCCCCTAGAATGCCAGGGCAGTATAACTACCCCACAAGTGACCCCATTTTGGAAAGAAGAGACCCCAAGGTATTCGCTGATGGGCATGGCGAGTTCATGGAAGTTTTTATTTTTTGTCACAAGTTAGTGGAATATGAGACTTTGTATGAAAAAAAAATAAAAAAAAAAAATAAGCATTTTCCACTAACTTGTGACAAAAAATAAAAAATTCTAGGAACTCGCCATGCCCCTCACGGAATACCTTGGGGTGTCTTCTTTCCAAAATGGGGTCACTTGTGGGGTAGTTATACTGCCCTGGCATTTTCCAGGGGCCCTAATGTGTGGTAAGTAGGTAAATGACCTGTGAAATCCTAAAGGTGCTCTTTGGAATATGGGCCCCTTTGCCCACCTAGGCTGCAAAAAAGTGTCACACATGTGGTATCGCCGTATTCAGGAGAAGTTGGGGAATGTGTTTTGGGGTGTCATTTTACATATACCCATGCTGGGTGAGAGAAATATCTTGGCAAAAGACAACTTTTCCCATTTTTTTATACAAAGTTGGCATTTGACCAAGATATTTCTCTCACCCAGCATGGGTATATGTAAAATGACACCCCAAAACACATTCCCCAACTTCTCCTGAGTACGGCGATACCAGATGTGTGACACTTTTTTGCAGCCTAGATGCGCAAAGGTGCCCAAATTCCTTTTAGGAGGGCATTTTTAGACATTTGGATACCAGACTTCTTCTCACGCTTTGGGGCCCCTAGAATGCCAGGGCAGTATAAATACCCCACATGTGACCCCATTTTGGAAAGAAGACACCCCAAGGTATTCAATGAGGGGCATGGCGAGTTCATAGAAATTTTTTTTTTTTGGCACAAGTTAGCGGAAATTGATATTTTTAATTTTTTTCTCACAAAGTCTCCCGTTCCGCTAACTTGGGACAAAAATTTCAATCTTTCATGGACTCAATATGGCCCTCACGGAATACCTTGGGGTCTCTTCCTTCCAAAATGGGGTCACTTGTGGGGTAGTTATACTGCCCTGGCATTCTAGGGGCCCAAATGTGTGGTAAGTAGGTAAATGACCTGTGAAATCCGAAAGGTGCTCTTTGGAATGTGGGCCCCTTTGCCCACCTAGGCTGCAAAAAAGTGTCACACATCTGGTATCTCTGTATTCAGGAGAAGTTGAGGAATGTGTTTTGGGGTGTCTTTTTACATATACCCATGCTGGGTGAGATAAATATCTTGGTCAAATGCCAACTTTGTATAAAAAAATGGGAAAAGTTGTCTTTTGCCAAGATATTTCTCTCACCCAGCATGGGTATATGTAAAATGACACCCCAAAACACATTCCCCAACTTCTCCCGATTACGGAGATACCAGATGTGTGACACTTTTTTGCAGCCTAGGTGGGCAAAGGGGCCCATATTCAAAAGAGCACCTTTCGGATTTCACAGGTCATTTTTTACAGAATTTGATTTCAAACTCCTTACCACACATTTGGGCCCCTAGAATGCCAGGGCAGTATAACTACCCCACAAGTGACCCCATTTTGGAAAGAAGAGACCCCAAGGTATTCGCTGATGGGCATGGCGAGTTCATGGAAGTTTTTATTTTTTGTCACAAGTTAGTGGAATATGAGACTTTGTATGAAAAAAAAATAAAAAAAAAAAATAAGCATTTTCCACTAACTTGTGACAAAAAATAAAAAATTCTAGGAACTCGCCATGCCCCTCACGGAATACCTTGGGGTGTCTTCTTTCCAAAATGGGGTCACTTGTGGGGTAGTTATACTGCCCTGGCATTTTCCAGGGGCCCTAATGTGTGGTAAGTAGGTAAATGACCTGTGAAATCCTAAAGGTGCTCTTTGGAATATGGGCCCCTTTGCCCACCTAGGCTGCAAAAAAGTGTCACACATGTGGTATCGCCGTATTCAGGAGAAGTTGGGGAATGTGTTTTGGGGTGTCATTTTACATATACCCATGCTGGGTGAGAGAAATATCTTGGCAAAAGACAACTTTTCCCATTTTTTTATACAAAGTTGGCATTTGACCAAGATATTTCTCTCACCCAGCATGGGTATATGTAAAATGACACCCCAAAACACATTCCCCAACTTCTCCTGAGTACGGCGATACCAGATGTGTGACACTTTTTTGCAGCCTAGATGCGCAAAGGTGCCCAAATTCCTTTTAGGAGGGCATTTTTAGACATTTGGATACCAGACTTCTTCTCACGCTTTGGGGCCCCTAGAATGCCAGGGCAGTATAAATACCCCACATGTGACCCCATTTTGGAAAGAAGACACCCCAAGGTATTCAATGAGGGGCATGGCGAGTTCATAGAAATTTTTTTTTTTTGGCACAAGTTAGCGGAAATTGATATTTTTAATTTTTTTCTCACAAAGTCTCCCGTTCCGCTAACTTGGGACAAAAATTTCAATCTTTCATGGACTCAATATGGCCCTCACGGAATACCTTGGGGTGTCTTCTTTCCGAAATGGGGTCACATGTGGGGTATTTATACTGCCCTGGCATTCTAGGGGCCCTAAAGCGTGAGAAGAAGTCTGGAATATAAATGTCTAAAAAATTTTACGCATTTGGATTCCGTGAGGGGTATGGTGAGTTCATGTGAGATTTTATTTTTTGACACAAGTTAGTGGAATATGAGACTTTGTAAGAAAAAAAAAAATAAATTCCGCTAACTTGGGCCAAAAAAATGTCTGAATGGAGCCTTACAGAGGGTGATCAATGACAGGGGGGTGATCAATGACAGGGGGGTTGATCAATGACAGGGGGGGTGATCAATGACAGGGGGGTGATCAATGACAGGGGGGTGATCAGGGAGTCTATATGGGGTGATAACCACAGTCATTGATCACGCCCGTGTAAGGCTTCATTCAGACGTCCGGATGCGTTTTGCGGATCCGATCCATCTATCAGTGCATCCGTAAAAATCATGCGGACATCTGAATGGAGCTTTACAGGGGGGTAATCAATGACAGGGGGGTGATCACCACAGTCATTGATCATGCCCCTGTAAGGCTTCATTCAGACGACCGGATGCGTTTTGCGGATCCGATCCATGTATCAGTGCATCCGTAAAAATCATGCGGACATCTGAATGGAGCTTTACAGGGGGGTAATCAATGACAGGGGGGTAATCAATGACAGGGGGGTGATCAGGGAGTCTATATGGGGTGATCACCACAGTCATTGATCACGCCCCTGTAAGGCTTCATTCAGACGTCCGGATGCGTTTTTCGGATCCGATCCATCTATCAGTGGATCCGTAAAAATCATGCGGACGTCTGAATGGAGCTTTACAGGGGGTTGATCAATGACAGGGGGGTAATCAATGACAGGGGGGTGATCAGGGAGTCTATATGGGGTGATCAGGGGTGATCAGGGGTGATTAGGGGTGATCAGGGGCTAATAAGGGGTTAATAAGTGACGGGGGGGGGGGGGTGTAGTGTAGTGTAGTGGTGCTTGGTGCTACTTTACTGAGCTACCTGTGTCCTTTGGTGGTCGATCCAAACAAAGGGGACCACCAGAGGACCAGGTAGCAGGTATATTAGACGCTGTTATCAAAACAGCGTCTAATATACCTGTTAGGGGTTAAAAAAAACACATCTCCAGCCTGCCAGCGAACGATCGCCGCTGGCAGGCTGGAGATCAACTCTCTTACCTTCCGTTCCTGTGAGCGCGCGCGCCTGTGTGCGCGCGTTCACAGGAAGTCTCGCGTCTCGCGAGATGACGCGTATATGCGTGACTGTGCGCAGCGCTGCCACCTCCGGAACGCGATCCTGCGTTAGGCGGTCCGGAGGTGGTTAATCTGAAGTTATGAACTAAGCGAATTCGTATGTAACGTCCGTAGCTCGCTTTGCTCATATCTAGTTGCCACCTTTCCCAACAAGACTTACTGGCCAAGTTTATACAGGTAAAAGGGTGTGTGGTTAGGGGCGTGGCTTAAAACTGGGTGATATTTGATCATAATTTAGGCTTTGCACCCCCTTTTTTTTTTTTTATAAAATCAAACTTTTCACTGTGTATTTAAGTTTTATTTAGCCTCTATTTTTAAAGTGTTTCTGGCCGGTTTCAAACTCATCTCCATCTACATTAAAGGAAAAAACCTTAACCACTGAGCTATAGAACTCAAGGCTAATAAACAAAAAATATATATATACTTCTACTATATAGGAATACATAATACATGGGAAACTACTACTGAGATTTTTAGCCAGAATATATCGCTTAGGGTAGTTTCACAGCTCTGGTATGGCTGTTAAGGCAGACTGCAGCGGTTTGTGTCCAACCGAATCTACGCTTGTCTGCCAAAATGCGTACGGATCTCCCCCGGAACCCATTATACTTAATGGGGCCGGCGGACATTACGTCCGCATCCGGCAGTACCAGATCCAGTGAATTCCGGCAGGCTGTTCTCTGCCGGAACAGCCTGCCGGAATTTACACCGGAGGTATGAAAGTAGCCTTACTTATTAACGTTGAGCTGTATTGCTCAGTCGTTAAGGGTTTTGTTAAGGGTTTTGCCTTTGTAGATGGTTGGGAGTTCAAAACCAGGCAGAAACACTTAAGATAAAGGCTAAATAAAACGTAAATACACAGGGTGTCCCCAAGCTGGGGATACCCCCTTCATCCTCATAGCACTGACTTCATATATGGACATAGAGCAGGGTCTCCTAATGCAGCGTCCGGATACCCTAGGGGTATGGTGGTGAGTGTACTAGTGATGATGTGCCGAGTGGGGGTAGTAGTACTCACAGTTTAGTTGTCCCCTGGGCCGGTGTGTAGTGGATTGAAAGACAGCACTAAATCCTCCAGGGCACTCTCTGTTGCAGGGAACACCAGCCAGATGTTTGCTTGAGGTGCCCTTGATGGTAATTGGGTAACACTTAGGGTGCTTTGGTGGCTGGGTCCCTGTGTTCGTGACGTCAGCACCGTGAGGTGCAATGAGGAGATGAAATGGAATGATGAAAGAGGCAGTAGTTGAACCAAACAGGAACTTTACTGGTCAGTTGCAGTCTTGTAGTAAATAGCAATGGATATCAGTACTTTGAGTTACATGAAGTTGACAAAAATTATAAAGCTGCAAATCCCAATCAGCAGGCTCTAAGAGGTAATGTATATAGGCCCCAGCTCAACTTATGCAAGAGTGGTAAATACTCTACTTGGTTCCTGATCTCGTTCAGGCTTTTTAGTCTTGCAATAATATGGATCCTCTGGTACTAATAGTATACAACCCAAGGGCCGTCTCCCTCATGGCAGGCAAACTCTCTGCTCCATTCTTTGAAAAGGTTGTCTGAACTATGATCCATAAAGAAATGGTAACAAACAACTTTGTACTTAGTTGTCAGACGGTGACCAGGTGCTTTCTTCCGGTTACTTGGTGCTGTGGAGTCCATAAGCTGGGACTGCTCTAATCTCCACAAATTCAAGTAGATTAACTCCCCTAGGACAGGGGTAGGCAACCTCCGGCTCCCAGCTGCTGTGAAACTACAATTCCTAGCATGCTCCATTCATTTCTAAGAGAGTTCTTAGAAGAGCAGAGCAAGTATGCATACTGGGAGTTGTAGTTTCACAACAGCTGGGAGCCGAAGGTTGCCTACCCCTGCCCTAGGAGAACAAGTCAGTCTCCTAGACTCCTCTCCTCCCTCAACTCTTTTCCCAACTGTGGCTGACCTATATAAACGATGCTATAGTGACCTCTAGTGTTGGTAGTGTGTAATGCATTCTAACAGCCAGTGAGGAATTTAGCAGCATTTACAAAGGAAATGACAGTGATTAGTGCAATATGACATGAAAGGGCATATAGCAATTTGGAGTGGCCCATACACACATATGTGGGACACTACACTAAGCCATATATGGAGTCAGAGTAGGGACTTCCAAGCCATATATGAAATCAGAGCAGGGACTCTTAAGTATGGTGGCCAGACGTCCGGTTTTAGTCCGGACAGTCCGGTTTTCAGACTCCCTGTCCTCCGTCCGGTGCAGGGCCTGGATGGATACAGGGATGTCCACCCTTTCAGTAGCTCACGCTCAGACAGCAGCAATGCGCTGTCTGAGCGTGAGCTGCAGCAACTGACTGATGCTTCTCTCACCCCCAGTCAGTCACTAGAGCTGCAGACATGGCTCCCTGTGGCTGACTGAGGGGGATAGAAGCACCCCGGCTGCCCCCAGCTCACCTTCCATTCAGAAACTTCTTCCTTCTCCTCCCCCCTTTTTTTTCCTGGCTGACAATGGGGGTGTGTAGCTTCATGGGGGTAGCCGTTTATTAGTTTGATGGCGTGGTCGTTGAGGTCCAGCTTTCTGAGGTGAAGCCAGTGGCCACCCTACTCTTAAGCCACATATGGAGTCAGAGCAGGGACTCCCAAGCCATATATGGAGTCAGAGCAGGGACTCTTAAGCCATATATGGAGTCAGAGCAGGGACTCCCAAGCCATATATGGAGTCAGAGCAGGGACTCCCAAGCCATATATGGAGTCAGAGCAGGGACTCTTAAGCCATATATGGAGTCAGAGCAGGGACTCCTAAGCCATATATGGAGTCAGAGCAGGGACTCCTAAGCCATATATGGAGTCAGAGCAGGGACTCCTAAGCCATATATGGAGTCAGAGCAGGGACTCTTAAGCCATATATGGAGTCAGAGCAGGGACTCCCAAGCCATATATGGAGTCAGAGCAGGGACTCCCAAGCCATATATGGAGTCAGAGCAGGGACTCTTAAGCCATATATGGAGTCAGAGCAGGGACTGTTAAGCTATATATGGAGTCAGAGCAGGGACTCCTAAGCCATATATGGAGTCAGAGCAGGGACTCCTAAGCCATATATGGAGTCAGGGCAGGGACTGTTAAGCTATATATGGAGTCAGAGCAGGGACTCTTAAGCTATATATGGAGTCAGGGCAGGGACTGTTAAGCTATATATGGAGTCAGAGCAGGGACTCTTAAGCTATATATGGAGTCAGAGCAGGGACTCTTAAGCCATACATGGCGTCAGAGCAGGGACTCCTAAGCAGCTGACGATGTCTGCACGCTGGTTTTCCTCCTAAGATGTGCTGGGCTCTGTTCCTTCCACTTCCTCAGTCAGGGGCTTAGAAGCGGCTGACTGAGGAACCATTGAAGTTGTCTGATGAAATTACCGGCAATAGTAATAACAAAAAATTACTGGTACTGGCAATCTAAGCAAAATACCGCCCTGGCTGGTGGAACATCGGCCAGGTGGCAACCCTACTCACAATGCATTCAGGCTTTATGGTTGGTGGATATGCCTGGGAGATTTCCTGGAGTAAGCAAATGTTAGCCCTGAATTATGCCATGATATTATACCAGACAGTGACATATGTCATCCATAGGCCCCATATTAAAAAAAATGTAGAAGGCGAGGTATGCCTTTCTGCACTGACACACGGTGTTGTAGACCACCCTTTATGGTCAGTCAATAAAGGTACACAAACATATAACTGCCTGGCAGAGGCCTCAAGAACACTTTTTTGCATCTATTGCGTTTATATGGCCTTTGGCATCATCTGTTGTCAAGAAGTTTCTGGTAAATATGCTGAATGTACACTGCAACATAGTGTGAACAAAGCCACAGAACTGTGAGGGTATGTTCATACCCTGCAGACCTTCGGTACAGCAACTCTACAAGTAAGAGATGATGATTTTGTTGCATATACAGTACTCCAGTACAGGAAGTATCTGCAATTGTTAGTGGTGTAACTTCATGTTATGTCATGTTATGCACTTTATGTAATGCACATCCAGTGTGTCTATGCTTGAGGTAGGCATGGCTAGAGTTAATAATCCTGGCCCTCTTAGGAGTTCAGGGTGTGAGCTGACCCCACCCCCTGGCTAGAGAGTTTTAGGGGATTCTAATAAGTTTGGGGTAGACAGCAAGGAGGTAGGGAGCAGACTCAATGTGCTCCTCTCCTCCGGGTCTCCAGGTCCCTGGGGCCACTTGTATCTCTGCCAACTCCTTGACAAGATAGAGAATCTGCATGGCCATGTGAGGAGTCAGTCAGCAAGGTAACCTGTGTAAAACTTTTCAGACCCTGCTGCCATGGAGAGGAAACATGTTAAGACACCCTATGCACTTCAGGAACGACTGGGCCAGTGGTCTCATTTGGATCTGCACACCACCATGCTAATTACAGACATTTTGCAATTGCTTACAGTAATTGCCAGACTGAGATTCTGTAGAGAAACTTTAGCAAGAGAGTGTGTAAAGAGGGCTAAAGTTTCCAGCATTGCCTAACCCATGCAATGTCATCTGGGAAAAGGATTTGCACGGTGTACAGACTGTTGTTGGATGTACTACAACTCCTATTTTGCATTCAAATGAAGAACATTTTTTTGTTAAACCTGACCTGGTTTACTGACTCCTACAACACCACATGTTGGCCACTACACCATTACATGCCCTGCCTAGCACCCATACAACCACCAACATCAATGGTACCCCAGAACCACCATCAGGCAGGGAGCCCACAGCTACAGGGTTCCCCTTCTTCATTGCACGACCCCAGGGAGCAATGGCCTAAGGCAGTACACCGTGACACATCATCCTCGGAACTACTACCGCGCCCATCCTTGGTTCTGACTCCTCAGGTTCTCGCTGCACATATTTATTGTGGACATGCCGCAGATTCACTGCCAAATCCGCTCTAGCCAGCTGTTCTGAAAATCTATTTTGAGAATAAATACACAGGCTAAGTGATAAAAATAGACTTTTTTCATATTTTGTTACATTACAGCATTAAGTTCAATGTTTTGTTAATCTGAATTTTATGTGATGGATCAGAACACAATAGTCTAAGTTGGTGAAGTGAAATGAGAAAAATATATAAATAAAACTATTGTTTAGAAATAGAAAACAGAAAATTGCCATGTGCGTATGTATTCACCCCCTTTATTAGGAAGCCCATAAAAAGCTCTGGTGCAGCCAATTACCTCCAGAAGTCACATTATTAATGAAATGATGTCACCTGTGTGCAATCTAAGTGTGACATGACCTGGTATTACATATACACACCAGAGGCTGCAACACCTAAGCAAGAGGCATCACTAACCAAACACTGCCATGAAGACCAAGGAACTCTCCAAACAAGTAAGGGACAATGTTGTTGAGAAGAACAAGTCAGGGTTAGGTTATAAAAAAATTACCAAAATCTTTGATGATCCCCAGGAGCACCATCAAATATAACATAACCAAATGGAAAGAACATGGCACAACAGCAAACCTGCCAAGAAACGGCCGCCCACCAAAACTCACGGACCGGGCAAGGAGGGTATTAATCAGAGAGGCAGCACAGAGACCTAAGGTAACCCTGGAGGAGCTGCAGAAGTCTAGAGCAGAGACTGGAGTATCTGTACATAGGACGACAATAAGCCGTACGCTCCATAGAGTTGGGCTTTATGGCAGTGGGCAGAAGAAAGCCATTACTTTCAGCTAAAAACAATAAGGCACGTTGTGAGTTTGCGAAAAGGCCTGTGGAAGACTCCCAAAATGTATGGAGGAAGGTGCTCCGGTCCGATGAGACTAAAATTTAACTTTTCGGCCATCAAAGAAGACGCTATTTGCAAACCTAACACATCACATCACCCAAAGAACACCATCCCCACAGACATGGTGGTGGTAGCAGCATCATGCTGGGGGGATGGGACTGGGAAACTGGTCAGAGTTGAGGGAAAGATGGACGGTGCTAAATACAGGGATATTCTTCAGTCAAACCTGTACCACCGTGTGCGTGATCTGAGGCTAGGACGGAGGTTCACCTTCCAGCCGGACAATGACCCCAAACACACGGCTAAAGCAACACTCAACTGGTTTAAGCGGAAACATGTAAATGTGTTGGAATGGCCGAGTCACAGCCCAGATCTCAATCCAATAGACAATCTGTGGTCAGACTTAAAGATCGCTGTTCACAAGCGCAAACCATCCAACGTGAAGGAGCTGGAGCAGTTCTGCAAGGAGGAATGGGCAAAAATCCCAGTGGTAAGATGTGGCGACTGCTCATAGAGACTTATCCAAAGCGACTTGGAGCCGTGATTGCCGCAAAAGGTGGCTCTACAAAGTACTGACTTTAGGGGGGTGAATAGTTCTGCACATTGACCTTTTCTGTTATTTTGTCCCATTTGTTGTTTGCTTCACAATAAAAAAAAAAAAAAAAAAACATCTTCAAAGCTGCGGACATGTTCTGTAAATTACATGATGCAAATCCTCAAACAATCCATGTTAATTCCAGGTTGTGAGGCACCAAAATACCAAAAAAATCAAGGAGGTGAATACTTTTGCAAGGCACTGTATATATATATATATATTGTGGAGACTTGCTCTGGTAGACAGGATTAGCGGACGCAGTATAAAGGCAACAACAAGTTCTTTTGATCAAACAGTTCAGTGTTTTATTCACACTTCAGGCAAGTTACAAAACAAGCAGTCATATTCAAACAAAAGGTCACCTTGCGGTGTTGGTAATAATTCACACCATGTGGCAATTCTGCCTTAAAGAGTCCTTGCTGATAGCGGCACCAACCTGTTTTCACGCCAAACAGGTAGCAAGCCTTCATCCAGACACAAGGCTCCCAGATCCCAACACAGAGACATGGCTTCTTAGCCCAGCTGCCTATTTAAGGACAGCCAGGTACTGCCAAAACCCGGACCGGCACTTAAAATCCAGACCGGTATTTGACCTGCTTTCCAGGCATCATGGACGCTCAGAGTTGCTCCTGCTGTCTGCAAAGCCATCACGTGTTGTAGCAGCAACTGGTTAGTCTCCTGCTGCTGCTTATTAGCACACGTTGAGATTTTGGCAAGACTGGGGGTGAATGTGTTGGCCAGCGGGTGCATCAGTGCCTCTGTAACACGTGATGGCTTTGCTGTGGCAGGACCTCAAGAAAGCAATTCACACCAGACATCCCAAGAATATTGCTGAACTGAAACAGTTCTGTAAAGAGGAATGGTCGAGAATTACTCCTGACCGTTGTGCACGTCTGATCTGCAACTACAGGAAACGTTTGGTTGAAGTTATTGCTGCCAAAGGAGGTTCAACCAGTTATTAAATCCAAGGGTTCACATACTTTTTCCACCTGCACTGTGAATGTTTACATGGTGTGTTCAGTAAAAACATGGTAACATTTAATTCTTTGTGTGTTATTAGTTTAAGCAGACTGTGATTGTCTATTGTTGTGACTTAGATGAAGATCAGATCACATTTTATGACCAATTTGTGCAGAAATCCATATCATTCCAAAGGGTTCACATACTTTCTCTTGCTACTGTATATATATATATATATATACCTAACATTTAGAAAGATAGTGACCTACAGCATCCTACCTGGATGTTCTCATTCGAGGTGTATTCGTTGTCTTTTTCCACAAAAGTTTATACCTTTCAGCCCCTCCTCCCAAGGATGTCCAGTGTGCAGTATGTATGTCTTGTGAGTTAACCACTGTGGAATGTGGCCTGGTGGTCATCTGACACAGATTAATGGCTTTGTATATGTTAACTAAAAATCCATAAATCTCTATATTACAAGGAATATACAAGGTAATATAAAATAATTAAAGGAGAAAGAACCAATCAGTACTTAATTTAGTATTGCAAATGTCAATTATTTCTTGAAAATAAAAAAATACCCTCACAACAAATGCAGTACCCCAGAACAGGGTACTTCCAAATTTTTATTGCTGTTTAATGTTTTGATGTATTACCCCTATAGTTTTGTATGGATACATCAGGGTTAACAATCCTGACTTTGTCCCTGTAGGAGGCTAGGCGATGGACTTATGTCCGCCACCTAGTTCATTATAGGTCTTTATAGTGTTAGCTGGGGAAATGAGAAGAGCTACATGTGCTCAGTCTCACTTCTCATAGTACTAGGCCTACAGAGAATCTATGAGAGATCCACAGAGAGATTATCTCTACTCTACAGTACTCCTCAGAGAAAAAGAAAGAACTAGAAGGTCCACAGTCTGCATGGCTGAGCATTGGAGTTAGGCCTCATGCGCACGACCATAGTTATGGTCCGCGTCCGAGCCGCAGTTTTTGCGGCTCGGATGCGAACCCATTCACTTCAATGGGGCCGCAAAAGATGCGGACAGCACTCCGTGTGCTGTCCGCATCCGTTGCTTCGCCAAAAAAATATAGCATGTCCTATTCTTGTGCGTTTTGCAGACAAGAATAGGCATGTCTATAATGGGCCGCCCGTTCTGCAAATTGTGGAAGGCACACGGACGGCTTCCAATTTTTGCGGATCCGCGGCTTGCGGTTCCGGTCGTGTGCATGTAGCCTTAGTCAGTAAGGTATCCACTGCTTATGGCTGATTAAGACTTTGTTGCAGTGAGAGGGACATTGTTAATACACCCTTTGCCCTTTGACATGGCCCTGGCCAGCTGTATGTTAATCCTGTACCCCTCATCCTGGGAATCACAGAACCTTATTGCCAGGCTTAGATTCTGTAGCAAGAGACTTTGGAAAGATAGAGAGGAGTACTACAGCCCCCATATTTGCTTATATCCATACATTGCTATCTGTGAAGATTTGCACTGTGAGTTGTCTGGAGCTGTGTGTGATATAGTTGGATGTACTACAACTCCCATTCTGCTCTTTAGTAAAGAGACATTTGTCTATTTTTTACAACTGGCCTGGTTGCAGATTCCATCACAATTTGCTGGCCACAGCACCTACTTCTCCTGCCTCGCACCTGTACGACACTCATAACACCAAGGGCACCCCATCTACCATCAGGCAGGAGCCCCAACATCAGGGTGTGCTCCGAAAGAAGAAAGGGTGCACCCTCCTATCACTGCCTGGCCCTAGGGAGCATCGGAGTGAGGACTGCCACTGTGATTCATGCACACGACCGTATGTATTTTGCGGTCCACAAAAAAAAGATCCACAAAAAATACAGATGACGTCCGTGTGCATTCTGTATTTTGCGGAACTGAACAGCCGGCCCCTAATAGAACAGTCCTATCCTTGTCCGTAATGCGGATAATAATAGGACATGTTCTATTTTTTGGCGGAAACGACAGACTGAAATGGAATGCACACGGAGTAACTTCCGTTGTTTTTTTTTTTGCAGACCCATTGAAATGAATGCTTCTGCATACGGTCCGCAAAAAACGGAAGGGACGAAAATACTTTCGTGTGCATGAGCCCTAACTGTTGCAGCCAGAGCCACTACCACTCCCATCCTCCACGTTGCTCCCCCTTGGGCCTCAGGATTTCTGATGCGCTGACCTACGGTGAATTGTGGTCTAGCACAATTTTGAAATCCCATCAATCCCATCCTATCCTTTCCATGACTGAACTTACAGTTTATGCTCTTAACCCAGCCTCGTGCATTAGCAAATTGATAATAAAGCAGGGAATCGTTATATATGTAAAATTGCACATAACAACTTAGAGAATCCACCGGCGCGCAGTACTCCAATGTGGTCAGCCTAAAGGTCAAGCCTGACGCTGCCCCTCGTCATTTCCATCCTGAATATTGTCCTGTTCATTTGCTTACACCAGTAAAATACAGTCGTAGCCAAAAGTTTTGAGAATTACATAAATATTGGAAATTGGAAAAGGTGCTGCTTAAGTTTTTATAATAGCAATTTGCATATACTCCAGAATGTTATGAAGAGTGAACAGATGAATTGCATAGTCCTTCTTTGCCATGAAAATTAACTTAATCCCAAAAAGAACTTTCCACTGCATTTCATTGCTGTCATTAAAGGACCTGCTGAGATCATTTCAGTAATCGTCTTGTTAACTCAGGTGAGAATGTTGACGAGCACAAGGCTGGAGATCATTATGTCAGGCTGATTGGGTTAAAATGGCAGACTTGACATGCTAAAAGGAGGGTGATGCTTGAAATCATTGTTCTTCCATTGTTAACCATGGTGACCTGCAAAGAAACGCGTGCAGCCATCATTGCGTTGCATAAAAATGGCTTCACAGGCAAGGATATTGTGGCTACTAAGATTGCACCAAAATCAACAATTTATAGGATCATCAAGAACTTCAAGGAAAGAGGTTCAATTCTTGTTAAGAAGGCTTCAGCGCGTCCAAGAAAAGCCAGCAAGCGCCAGGATCGTCTCCTAAAGAGGATTCAGCTGCGGGATCGGAGTGCCACCAGTGCAGCGCTTGCTCAGGAATGGCAGCAGGCAGGTGTGAGCGCATCTGCACGCACAGTGAGGCCAAGACTTTTGGAAGATGGCCTGGTGTCAAGAAGGGCAGCAAAGAAGCCACTTCTCTCCAAAAAAAACATCAGGGACAGATTGATCTTCTGCAGAAAGTCTGGTGAATGGACTGCTGAGGACTGGGGCAAAGTCATATTCTCCGATGAAGCCTCTTTCCGATTGTTTGGGGCACCTGGAAAAAGGCTTGTCCAGAGAAGAAAAGGTGAGCGCTACCATCAGTCCTGTGTCATGCCAACAGTAAAGCATCCTGAGACCATTCATGTGTGGGGTTGCTTCTCATCCAAGGGAGTGGGCTCACTCACAATTTTGCCCAAAAACACAGCCATGAATAAAGAATGGTACCAAAACACCCTCCAACAGCAACTTCTTCCAACAATCCAACAACAGTTTGGTGAAGAACAATGCATTTTCCAGCACGATGGAGCACCGTGCCATAAGGCAAAAGTGATAACTAAGTGGCTCGGGGACCAAAACGTTGACATTTTGGGTCCATGGCCTGGAAACTCCCCAGATCTTAATCCCATTGAGAACTTGTGGTCAATCCTCAAGAGGCGGGTGGACAAACAAAAACCCACAAATTCTGACAAACTCCAAGAAGTGATTATGAAAGAATGGGTTGCTATCAGTCAGAAATTGGCCCAGTCGGATTGCAGAGGTCCTGAAAAAGAAGGGCCAACACTGCAAATACTGACTCTTTGCATAAATGTCATGTAATTGTCGATAAAAGCCTTTGAAACGTATGAAGTGCGTGTAATTATATTTCACTACATCACAGAAACAACTGAAACAAAGATCTAAAAGCAGTTTAGCAGCGAACTTTGTGAAAACTAATATTTGTGTCATTCTCAAAACTTTTGGCCACGACTGTAAGCTGCACTAGTTGTATTTGTCCACTAGGGGTCCCTGGTGTCTTCAGATCGCTCTGCCAGGGTCACGTCGCGGTACAGTTTTCGGTCACAGTTTTGCATTTAGAGTTTTTCTTCAGGCATACATGGGGATCTGATATTTGGTTGGATGTAATCCCTTAGGGCTCATGCACACGACTATGTATTATGCAGTCGTCCGCAAAACACAGTTCCGCAAAAACAAACAGATGACATCTGTGTGATGTCTGTGTCCGTAAAACAGACATGTTCTATTTTTTTGCTGAACGGACTTGCGGACATACGGATTCGGAATGCACACAAAGTCATTTCCGTTCTTTTCGCAGCCCCATTAAAAAAGAATGGTTCCGCATACGGGCCGCAAAAAAATAAAAATGGAGCAGACACGGACAAAAAATACGTTCGTGTGCATGAGCCCTTAGGCATTGTCATCTTTGGTTTATATGACCACATGGCATTAATATTTATTTATTTGCATTTCTGCATTTACGGTACTTTATACATTAGTTTTATTTAAAGGGTTTGTCTGACAGTTTTTCACATTCTCAGGGGAGCAGGCAGGCAGAGGGACCTGCTAAAGGTCCTTTTGTTCCAGTACTGCAGGTCCAGTCCCCTCCTTCAACGCCATTTATGTACATACGACTGCTGAGGTCAGTGATTAACTGAGCCGCCACGTGTTTGACGGATGTGATGTCATCGCTTCCAGTCTGAAGACGACTATCCCCTCAGTGCTGGAACGGATGGACCTTTAGCAGGTGAGTTGAAGGGGTTATTTTTTTTTATTCTTCCCTCCCAAAAGGGGACCTGTGAAGGGAACTGTACTTACCTGCCCCCCACCGTTTGGTACCCAGGCCGTCATCACTTCACTTCCAGTTCTGCAAGTAAACTTCCTGTACAGACGGGGTCACGTGCGCTGCTGCAGCCAATGACTGGCCTCAGCGGTGACTGGCATTGGCTGCAGCAGCACATATGACCCTGCCCTTACAAGAAAAGTACATGCGGGGACTGGAAGTGCTGGGAACCATGGACCTGGAATAGATCGGCAGGATACAGGTAAGTAATCGCTCTCTTCACAGCAACCGCTTGGGGGGAGGTTAAACAAAAATTCACAGAAAACCCTTTAAGCTTTTTTCTTTGTTTGATAAGCCTGCCTGCTTCCCTGAGAACAACCCTGCTGGACAACCCCTTTAATCATGGGCAGATAGACAAAGATAACACCATTTTTTTTATGTTTCCTTTTTTTTACTTCCAATATACTGGGTTACATAAAACTATAGTGTGCTTGTGGGTGGCATCTCTTCGGGCAGGGGTACTCAACAATTTTTTTTTAGTAAAGATCAACGTAGCAAGATCTTTGGTCAGGTGAAAGTCCAAGTTGAAAACCATCAGTAAAGATGTCTCCTTGTTAACATTTCACAAACTTTGTAGAGCTGTTTACATCAAGATTTATTATTTATCCCCCTACATTAATTCAGACCAGACTCCAGGCCTTTAAATGTATTCAGACCCCAAATCAGACCCCTTAAAGGGCATCTGTCAGCAGTTCTGTACCTATGACACTGGCTGACCTGTTACATGTGCGCTTGGCAGCTGAAGGCATCTGTGTTGGTCCCATGTTCATATGTGCCCGCATTGCTGAGAAAAATGAGGTTTTAATATATGCAAATGAGCCTCTAGGAGCAACGGGGGCGTTACCATTACACCTAGAGGCTCTGCTCTCTCTGCAACTGCTGTGCCCTCTGCACTTTGATTGAAAGGGCCAGGCACTGAAAACGTGATCACTGCCTGGTCCTGTCAATCAAAGTGCAGAGGACGCAGCAGTTGCAGAGAGAGCAGAGCCTCTAGGTGTAACAGCAAAGCCCCCATTGTTCCTAGAGGCTCATTTGCATATATTAAAACTTTATTTTTTTTCTCAGCAATGCGGGCACATATGAACATGGGACCAACACAGATGTCTTCAGCTGCCAAGCGCACATGTAACAGGTCAGCCAGTGTCATAGGTACAAAACTGCTGGCAGATGCCCTTTAACTCATTCAGACCCCAAACCAGCCTCTTAATTTTAATCAGACAAGTCAAAATAAAAAACATTCACTGCCACCATCTCTCTCTTCCAGGCACCTCGGCGAGGAGTCATGATGGATGAGTCTGTCTACCTGTGGCATTCAATTGTCTACTTCTGTTCCTGGCCCTAACCCAGGCGTAGTTCACTCCAGACCTGAAGGCACATCTGCCATCAAAGGTACATTGGAGGAGATAATGCATCCATGAAATCAGGATGGTGGGGCCTGGAGACGCCTAGCATCCGCAGTCTGGATTTGGACCGCAGTCCATCAGTGGAGTACCTTTTGTGCTAGGGCATACCACCAGCATGCAGAAACAGAACCTCACAAAAGATAGTCCTTGGTGTCACCAGTGGCCATCACTGGTAGAATGGGAGTCCAGTCAAGCTTTATACTACTGAAAGGGTTAAATGCTGGGATCGGAGTTTCTCCTGTAGTTTTGGTAGGGGTATTAAAGCTGTCCTCTGGCCGTTGATTGTGCAGGCTCAGCGGCAGTGCCCTCGCAATCGGAATAGTAGTGTGAAGGGGTTAAAGTACTAAAAAGTACCTCTGTTTTCTCTCCTCCATTCACACGTCCTCACTTCCTTTTCAGAAGACTGGATCACGAAAAACTCCTTGGTTTCTGTTCCCTCCTCGAGGAGACAGTGCGAGCCCTTTATTGAACTCTTCTAATAGTCTGGTACTTTTCTGTGAGCAGTTCTGTGTTGTCTCCTTGTCTGAATACTGACCGGAAGAAATTCAGAGAGACCTGATAATATCCACAACTCCTTGCAAATGGGAAAGAGAGATGGTATTTGTAGCCCCCATCACGATACTAGCAGTGAAGTCCACCTAACATTATCATCCACAGTGCCTCCATAACAGTACATCCACAGTGCCTCCATAAGGCCTCATGCACACGACCGTTTTTTTTTTTGCGGTCCGCAAAACGGATTTCCGTTGTTCCATGATCCGTGACCGTTTTTTCTTCCGTGGGTCTTCCTTGATTTTTGGAGGATCCACGGACATGAAAAATGAAAAAAAAATCTAAGTCAAGTTTGCCATTGAAATGATAGGAAAAAACGGACACGGATCACGGACGCGGATGACAATCTTGTGTGCATCCGTGATTTTTCACGGACCCATTGACTTGAATGGGTCCGCGAACCATTGACAGGTCCTATTTTTTTCACGGCCAGGAAACACGGATCACGGTGCATTTTCCGATTTTTCCATGGACCCATTGAAAGTCAATGGGTCCGTGAAAAAAAAAACGGAAAACGGAACCACGGACGCGGATGCACACAACGGTCGTGTGCATGAGGCCTATCAGTACCATCCACAGTGCCTCCATAACAGTACATCCACAGTGCCTCCATACCAGTACATCCACAGTGCCTCCGTAACAGTCCCATCCACAGTGCCTCCATAACAGTCCCATCCACAGTGCCTCCATAACAGTACCATCCACAGTGCCTCCATAACAGTACATCCACAGTGCCTCCATAACAGTCCCATCCACAGTGCCTCTATAACAGTACATCCACAGTGCCTCCATAACAGTACATTCACAGTGCCTCTATAACAGTACATCCACAGTGCCTCCATAACAGTCCCATCCACAGTGCCTCTATAACAGTCCCATCCACAGTGCCTCCATAACAGTACCATCCACAGTGCCTCCATAACAGTACCATCCACAGTGCCTCCATAACAGTACCATCCACAGTGCCTCCATAACAGTACCATCCACAGTGCCTCCATAACAGTCCTATCCACAGTGCCTCCATAACAGTACATCCACAGTGCCTCCATAACAGTACATCCACAGTGCCTCCATAACAGTACATCCACAGTGCCTCCATAACAGTCCTATCCACAGTGCCTCCATAACAGTACATCCACAGTGCCTCCATAACAGTCCCATCCACAGTGCCTCTATAACAGTACCAACCACAGTGCCTCCATAACAGACAAAATCATAATGCCTCCATAGCAGTGAGCGCCACTATAACAGACCAAATCACAGTGCCTCCATAGCAGTGAGAGCCGTAGTGCCTCCATAACAGACCAAACCCTAGTGCCTCCATAGCAGTGAGAGCCCCAGTGCCTCCATAAGAGACTGAGCAACACGGCATCAATAACAGCAATAGCATTGATGTCCCCACAACAGTTCCTGCCACACAGCCTCCATAACAGAGTGGATCTTAGTAGTCTCTGTAATTGTGCCCCCAGAATGTTGCAAGCCACAATACATTGTGAATTTGTCAGAACCCTCTCTGACAACCTTTACTTGAGTTGTCACTTGCATTCCTCCACCCTCCACGGTGGAGAGACATACATAGGTGGGGAAAAGACCCCTTTAAGATGGAAGAGATTTGACAGCCGCTCCTGTCACAAGCATCGTGGTCCTTTATACACGTACTGATGTCCTACAACATGGGTGTCAAACATGCGGCCCGGCAAAGATGCAGCATCGCAGACTGCTATGTATGAGCCGGGAGAGAGGAGGGGCTGGAGTCCGTAACTAGGGGCGGGGCCCGGTGCAGTCACTGTACTCTTACACCGGGCCCCGCCGCTCACCAAAGTATTTATAAACGTGAATCCTTATCCTGTTATTAAGTTGAACTAACGCTGCCCTCTCCCATGTTCCCCTGTATCCCCATAGCACTTACTTAAGCTTCCATAGCAGGCAGAGCGGACGGCAGCAGTAACGTCACTCACTGACGTCGCGCGTCTGCTCCGCCTGCTTCATTCATAAAGTGGGCGGATCAGGCGCTCGACGTCAGTGAGTGACGTTACTGCTGCCGTCCGCTCTGCCTGCTATTGAAGCTTAAGTAAGTGCTATGGGGATACAGGGGAACATGGGAGAGCGCAGCGTTAGTTCAACTTAATAACAGGATAAGGATTCACGTTTATAAATACTTCGGTGAGCAGAGGGCCGGTGTATTGGGGGACACTGTTATTAGGGGGATCTGTGGATGACATATAGCAGTGTCATCCACAGATCCCCCCCCCATAACAGTTCCATCCACAGATCCCCCCACCATAGGCGTGCGCAGCCTATTGCATTAGGGTGTGCACCCTAAAGTACAAACACACACGCCTCGCGCAGTGGCGACTCTAGGAACAATATATAGGGGGGCACATAAGATATCACAGTTAAAAATGGGGGGGCACTAATAATTTTCACCACTTAATCGTACTACTGAAAAAAACTAAATAATTATATATAAATAAGATTACAAAATATGAGAGTATTGCGGTACGCAGGGATACCTTTTTATTGTACTATCCTAATACTTAAAAGACAAGCTTTCAAGAGTTTTCCTTTCTTCCTCGGTATTGCTTCAGACCTGAGAAAGAGAGACACACTCTCCAAAACTTTTCTTTAGAGTTTAGCAGTTTCAGCACTATAATAAAATAATTTACTTACAAAAAAAGCTATTCAGTCGTCTGCTGTGCGGTCCTCTACTTGCTTCCGTGGATCTTCCCCTCCTTTCAGTCTCTCCTCAGTGTGCAGGTGCATTGTTATTGGGGATCTGTGGATGGCACAGTGTTATGGGGGATCTGTGGATGGCACACTGTTTTGGGGGATCTGTGGATGACAAACTGTTATGGGGGATCTGTGGATGACACACTGTTATGGGGGATCTGTGGATGACGCACTATTATGGGGGATCTGTAGATGACACACTGTTATGGGGGATTTGTGGATGACACACTGTTATGGGGGATTTGTGGATGACACATTGTTATGGGGGACCTGTGGATGACACTGTTATGGGCATCAGTGGATAACACTGTTATGGGGGATCTGTGGATGACGCACTGTTATGGGGGATCTGTAGATGACACTGTTATGGGCATCAGTGGATGACACACGGTTATGGGGGCATCTGTGGATGACACACGGTTATGGGGGCATCTGTGGATGACACACTTATAAGGCATCGGTGGATAACACTGTTATGGTGGATCTGTGGATGACACTGTTATGGGGGCATCTGTGGATGACACTGTTATGGGGGCATCTGTGGATGACACACTGTTATGGGGGACCTGTGGATGACACACTGTTATGGGGGATCTGTGGATGACACTGTTAAGGGGATATCTGTGGATGATGCACTGTTAAGGGGATATCTGTGGATGATGCACTGTTAAGGGGGCATCTGTGGATGATGCACTGTTATTGACAGTGCGTCATCCATAGATCCCCCCATAACAGTGTCATCCACAGATCCCCCATAAAAGGTGACATATTCCACACAGATCCCCCCCATAACAGTGTCATCCACAGATGCCCCCATAACAGTGTCATCCACAGATATCCCCTTAATAGACTGATAAGGGGATATCTGTGGATGGCACTGTTATGGGGGCATCTGTGTGGAATCTGACACAGATGCCGGGGGATCTGTGGATGACACTGTTATGGGGGGCCGGGGGAAATCTGTGGATGACATATATATAGCAGCATCTCGTGCTATATATGTGTCATCATCCACAGATATCTCCCCCCCCCCCCCCCAATAACAGTGTCCCTGACAGTGACTGACCCCCAACAGGGGGTGGAGTCCGGCAACTATTGTAAGACCCCGCCGTTCCTTATGAAGTGTTGTAATTAAAATTGTGCCAAGTTGACTTGTACTACTATCTAATGATTAATCTATTACTAACTTACTAGGACAGTCAGGACTCCAGGCCAGGTAGAATTCACATTCATTCACAGTTTTTCTTTTTCACTGTGGAGTCTGGAGTGCACACAATTCACTGGGCATGGGCACTGGGCGGGCAGGCAGGCAGGCTCTGAGGCTCTTCAAACATTCAAACTAGGCGGCCGGCGGCAGCTCCGTCACGCCGCACGCGCCTGCTCCTCCCACTTTATTAATGAAGCAGGCGGAGCAGGCGCGTGACGTCGGAGTGAGTGACGTTACGCGGCGGGCCGCCGGGAGACTGAGTCACAGCAGGAGCACACTAGCACAGGAGCACTGTGAGCAGTCGATACAGTATAGTCGTCAGTCGAGCAGTCGATGTATGTTGAAGCTGTGCGGACAGTGCGGGGCTGGCAGCCAGGGCTCAAGCGGCACTGTAGCAGGCGGCAGTGCAGGAGGCGGAGCACAGGGGTGTGATTAGGGTGTGCCCAGGCACACCCGGCACACCCCGTGCGCACGCCTATGCCCCCCACCTCATAACAATGCCATCCACAGATATCCCACCCCATAGCAGTACCATCCACAGATATCCCACCCCATAACAGTTCCATCCACAGATCCCCCACCTCATAACAATGCCATCCACAGATCCCCCATAACAGCACCATCCACAGATCCCCCACCCCATAACAATGCCATCCACAGATCCCCCCACCCCATAACAATGCCATCCACAGATATCCCACCCCATAGCAGTACCATCCACAGATCCCCATAACAGTGCCATCCACAGATCCCCCATAACAGTGCCATCCACAGATCCCCCATAACAGTGCCATCCACAGATCCCCCATAACAGTGCCATCCACAGATCCCCATAACAGTGCCATCCACAGATCCCCATAACAGCACCATCCACAGATCCCCCATAACAGCGCCATCCACAGATCCCCCATAACAGTGCCATCCACAGATCCCCCATAACAGTGCCATCCACAGGTCCCCCATAACAGTGCCATCCACAGATCCCCCACATGACAGTGCGTCATCCACAGATCCCCCATAATAGTGTCATGCACAGACCACCATTAATTCAAAGCCCACCAAAAGCACAACTTTTGGTTAAAAATATTTTTTTCTTATTTTCCTCCTCAAAAACCTAGGTGCGTCTTATAGTGAAGTTTAATATTTGTATATATATATATAGGTCTCACTTGTGTTATTGGGCAACGGGATGTTGGGGGTCAGCAGTCATGAAACAACAATGTTGTTCTATGAAAATGTACAATTTTTTTAATTTTTTTTTTGATGCGGCCCACATAAACTTAAATTTTGTTTTTTTGGCCCATGTTAGCCTTTGAGTTTGACATGCTTGTCCTACAAGGTCTGGCACAAATACAGGACACGAACAAAGACACTCAATATGTGCACTTGGCTCCATCAGACAAGTTCTTGTCTTCCTTCCTAAAAGGGTAATTCCAGTCACTATTAATATAAAAGTCAATTGTACAACTCATATTCTTAAAGGGGTTCTCTGCCTGAATTTACATTTACAAAAATCTGATTATTGTGGCCGCAAAAGACAAAGAAATTTTGTTTTGAGTACAACAAAGCCCTTTTTATGCCTTTTCTGCCCTCAGCTCTTTGCCAGTTCAACAAAAGACACAAGTAGTCAGAGACAGGCTGGTTGCTAGGGACAGGCTGCCTGGCAACTGCATTTAAAAGACTTGTGTAAAGTAGAACTGGCTTAGTTGCCCATGGCAACCAATCCACCTTTCATCTTCCAAAGGAGCTCTGAAAAATGAAAGGTGGAATCTGATTGGTTGCTATGGGCAACTAAGCCAATTCTACTCTACACCAGTTTTGATAAATCTCCCCCCAGCAACCAGACTGTCTCAAGTCC
Organism: Bufo bufo; assembly: GCF_905171765.1. Lineage (NCBI taxonomy): Eukaryota > Metazoa > Chordata > Amphibia > Anura > Bufonidae > Bufo > Bufo bufo. The sequence goes on along the minus strand of NC_053398.1, from coordinate 22,055,229 downwards.
CTCAGCTGCTCAAAGCTGTAGTAACGCTAATTCAGTGCCTGACTATTGATCAAGTGAATGGTAACACCAAGCAGGCAATATGGTAAGACATTTCTAGGAGGAATAATGGAGGAATGCAACAATGCAGAGTTCTAAATAGAGCTGCTCCCGAATTGTTATTTTTATAGAAAATGCAACTATTAACTAAAACTGCAGATGTCAAAATTGTCATCATCTTTGCTGGGTCTAATCTCTTGCTGGATGAATTGTGGTTTAGGCGGATTCTGAATTTCCCTTATTACCTATTTTTTGTGATATGTACATTTACTGGATAATTGTATTTATTATAATAAAAACATAAATGCATAAATAATAAATACACACATAAATAAATAAACAAATGCATGCATAAATGTATAAATAAAAAAATAATAATAAACACAAGCATTAACTTCTTACTGACCAGGCTTGGACAGGCCTTAAGGGCTCATGCACACGAACGTATTTTCTTTCCGTGTCGGTTCCGTTTTTTTTTTTTTTTTTTGCAGACCGTATACGGAACCCTTCATTTCAATGGGTCTGCAAAAAAAAAAACTGAAGTTACTCCTATTATTGTCCACATTACAGACAAGGATAGTACTGTTCTATTAGGGGCCAGCTGTTCCGTTCCGCAAAATACGGAATGCACACGGACGTCATCCGTATTTTTTGCGGACTGCAAAATACATACGGTCGTGTGCATGAGGCCTAAAAGGGTTGTCTGGGAATGTATCATTTCTAATAGGTGCCAGCAGCCTGCCTCCTGTACTAAAAGGATCATACTTACCTGCTTCCTGCCGCTTCTATCCCAGTGGCTCCCATGTCACCAACTTCCAGTCCAGGGTTTGTTTTCTTCCTCCACGGCATGGGTATTGTTACCTGTTCCTCTTCAGTCATCCACGGGCTTAAGCAGTGATGTGTCCACAAGACACATGTCACTGAGGACTGAAGCAGCGGGAACCTGTTAGAAATTTAATAACCAGCAATTTCTTGTTTTTTGTTTTTGCCTCTGCATTTCAGCAGCCATAATGTTTTTATTTTTTCACTGACGTGGCTGTCTGAGGCCTTGTTTTATGTGGGAGAAATATTATTTTTTAACATTGTTATGGGTCTGTATGTAAACTACGATGTAATTTATATAATTTTTGCTGTGGAAATATAACACAGAACAATTTTTGATGTCTTTTTTTGTTTATTTTTTACGCTTTTCATGTTTTACGCTAAATAACCCAAAATTAAATTATTCTGGTTATTACGGTCATGTGGATACCTAATGTGCACAATAAAATGTATTTTACACTGAGGATTTTTTTTTTTTGGGGGGAGGGGGGGTTTAAAATATTTATATTATTATTACATTTCTTTGTTTTTTTTTTAAATCCCAATATACTGTAGGATTACTATTTTATATTTTTATTTCACATTTATAATGTATTAGGATACGTCACAGAGCTCCCCGGAAGTGAAGACGGCCGGCAGCAGGCGAGCGTCCTTCACTCACTGCTCCGAACACTAAACGGGACGGTGCTGGCGCGGGATTTTACTTTCAAAGCGCAGAGCAGAGATGTCCATCAAAGCAAAATGGGCGTGCCGAATAGCCCCAATAGCACCTAGAGGCTCATTTGCATATTTAAAAAGTAATTTTTCTGGACGAACGGCGGCATGTAGGCAGATAAAAGTTACACAGTTATGTATTGCTGACATTAGCACATTGCTAATGTCAACCAGCTACATAACGAATTTTGTGATGACAGAAACCCTTTAAGAAAGAAAAAAAAATTTTTTTTTTTTTACTGTACTGTACTGTACTTCTACTGAGACCTATCGTATACAGCAGAAGTCTCATTTCTTTTCTTTTTTTTAAGGGACTGGCTATGCTGTAGTGGTTAAAATTTTGGGCTATGATGCAGAAACTGAGTTCAAATCCCGTCACAAACTTTTTCAGAAATAGAGGTTAAATTAGATTTATAAATTTTATATTTTTTTTTGTAATTGTAAAAAATGTATGGCACAATAAATGTGTAATTACTAGAAAATAAAAAAATATTATATATATATATATATATATATATATATATACAGTACAGACCAAAAGTTTGGACACACCTTCTCATTCAAAGAGTTTTCTTTATTTTCATGACTATAAAGGCATCAAAACTATGAATTAACACATGTGGAATTATATATATAACAAACAAGTGTGAAACAACTGAAAATATGTCATATTCTAGGTTCTTCAAAGTAGACACCTTTTGCTTTGATTACTGCTTTGCACACTCTTGGCATTCTCTTGATGAGCTTCAAGAGGTAGTCCCCTGAAATGGTCTTCCAACAGTCTTGAAGGAGTTCCCAGAGATGCTTAGCACTTGTTGGCCCTTTTGCCTTCACTCTGCGGTCCAGCTCACCCCAAACCATCTCGATTGGGTTCAGGTCCGGTGACTGTGGAGGCCAGGTCATCTGGCGCATCACCCCATCACTCTTCTTCATGGTCAAATAGCCCTTACTTTCAAAGTTTTCCCAATTTTTCGGCTGACTGACTGACCTTCATTTCTTAAAGTAATGATGGCCACTCGTTTTTCTTTACTTAGCTGCTTTTTTCTTGCCATAATACAAATTCTAACAGTCTATTCAGTAGGACTATTAGCTGTGTATCCACCTGACTTCTCCTCAACGCCACTGATGGTCCCAACCCCATTTATAAGGCAAGAAATCCCACTTATTAAACCTGACAGGGCACACCTGTGAAGTGAAAACCATTTCAGGGGACTACCTCTTGAAGCTCATCAAGAGAATGCCAAGAGTGTGCAAAGCAGTAATCAAAGCAAAAGGTGGTTACTTTGAAGAACCTAGAATATGACATATTTTCTGTTGTTTCACACTGGTTTGTTATGTATATAATTCCACGTGTGTTAATTCATAGTTTTGATGCCTTCAGTGTGAATCTACAATTTTCATAGTCATGAAAATAAAGAAAACTCTTTGAATGAGAAGGTGTGTCCAAACTTTTGGTCTGTACTGTATATATATATATATATATATATATATATAAACACGAAAAAAGTAGTAGAAAACTACTAAATGCACTAAGACTGGGTGAACAGGTGATTGTTTGAACAGGGTCAAATACATGATGCCCATACTTACTATTAAGAAGCTCTTAGCGCATATAATTGATCAAAAATATGTCGGGCCCATCTACCAGACGTCAAGGTGGCTTCTAATCAGATGGGACCTACTCTAACACGAGTGCCAGCTCCATTGTTACTCTGACTAAAAGCACCAGGGGTAAAAATTGATCAATTATATGCGCTAAGAGCTTCTACCCCGCTTAATAGTAAGGGCCCATTCACACAACCGTATGGCTTTGCGGATCCGCAAAACACGGACACCGGCCATGTGTGTTCCGCAATTTGCGAACCGCACATGTCCGCAACCATATTAGAAAATGCCTATTCTTGTCCGCGATTGCGGATAAGAATAGGACATGTTCTATCTTTTCTGCGGAGCCGCGGTACGGAATAACGGATGCGGATGGCACACAGTGTGCTGTCCGCATCTTTTGAGCGCCCATAGAAATGAATGGATCCGCAGACCTTCCGCAAAATTGAGGAATGGCTTCGGATCCGTACATACGGACGTGTGAATGGGCATGTATTTGACCCTGTTCACACATTCACCTGTTCACCCAGTCTTAGTGCATTTAGTAGTGTGCTGCTAATTTTTTCGTGTTTTTATACATTGTTGCCTTGGTAGCTTGCACCTGCGATTCTGTCTGGAGGTGCTGTTCTTTTCTTTGGTTATATATATATATATATATATATCTATAGATATAACTACTACTGATGTTTTAGCCATAATATATTTACATATATTATAATTTATTATATATTCTAAATATATAATAGTATGTGTAAATATATTATGCATAGGCCTGTGCAGTCTATTGCATTAGGGTGTGCACCCTAAAGCACAAACACACACATCAAGCGTGCGTGTGTATGTATGTATATATATATATATAGTCTTTATGCCTTTAGCCCCCATTACCAGCCCTTATGCCTCATTAATCCCCATTATGCCTCTCATTATCCCCCATTATGCCTCTCATTAGCCCCCATATGCCTCATTAGCCCCCTTTATGCCGCTCATTAGCCTCCATTATGCCCCCAGCAGCCTCATTTTATATAAAATAAAAAACCAATTACCTCTCTGCTCTGGACGCCGCTGCTCCTCGCCGCCCGTGATCCTCTTCCCCCTGCTGTCGGCTGTGCTCTGAACTGGCGCGCACAGCATGACATCACAAAGCGCCTCATGCTGTGCGCAGGCCTGCACAGCCGACAGCCGAGGACCAGGAAGCAGAAACTACATAGCATTCACCGCTTCCTAGTCCTCCGGTACTAATGAGCACTTCCAAAATGGAAGCGTTTCATTAGTATTCGCCAGCCAGCAGGCTTGATTAGGGTGTGCCCAGGCACACCCGGCACACCCCGTGCACACGCCTATGATATTGAGGCTAAAAACTTATATATATATATATGTTTAAATTAAGTTTAGCCTCTATTTCTGAAAAGGTTTGTGACAGGATTTGAACTCACAGCTTTTCATATTTAATTTTTTTAAAAGTAACTGGCTATGCAGCTATTATAGCTGAGTGGTTAAGTGCCTTGCCTCTAATACAGAAGGTTGTGAGTTTTAATCCTGGCAGAAACTTTTTTGAAATACAGGCAAAATTTGATTTAAATACTCTGGGGTGTCCCCAAGCACTGACTCCATATATGGACATAGCTATATATGGAGTCAGAGCAGGGACTCCTAAGCCGAACTAGAGTCCTCACACTCTCCCCTCTTCAGAGCAGGGGGTGCCTGGTTTAATGCTCGGGTTCTCCCATTGACTTCCATTGTGCTCGGGTGCTCGACCATAAAGGCCGTGTTTAGACTGAGTCAGGAAAGGTAATACACATATACGGCTTAAGACTTTACTGCATGTCGTTAGGGTTAATTGTTTCTGGTACCCACTACACTACTGAGACGGACTGGTCATCTGGTCTTTAACTGCACCCAAAAATTGGGCATTGCAGAGAATTATTGAGAAATTGCACACCTTCACCACGCCAGGTATGTACCCCAAGGGGCAAAAGGATTGCCAGCGCCACTACTCCCCATGTGCTCCATGGGCTGCAACTGCGAAACCCGATGACCTGATCACAGAGGGGTCCCCTTTTGATGATGATATGATAAAAAAAAAAAAGGAAATTCGGGGAAATCTGAGGAGTTGTATTTTGCATTCTGTGCTGCCTGGTTCTGCGCAGTATTTTATGATTCAACTAAAATTCCACTGTAGATACCACATCCATGACCAGAAATGTTACAGTACTTGTTTCCAGTGTGTACGACTATATTAAATTTCCATTACTTGTTTTAGTTTTTTTTATACTTTTATATATATATATATATATATATATAAAGTAAAGGAATAAGACAGGCACTCACCATCTGGGACCAATTAAAATATACAACTAATTTATTTCATAAGAATAGTTAAAAACTGGTAAGGCTCCATTCACACGTCCGCAATTTCGTTCCGCATTTTGCGGAACGGAATTGTGGACCCATTCATTCCTATGGGGCAGCACGATGTGCTGCCTGGACACGGAATTACGGATCCGCGCTTCCGGGTCCGCAATTCCGTTCCGCAAAAAAATAGAACATGTCCTATTCTTGTCCGCAATTGCAGACAAGAACAGGCATATTCTATTAGTGCCGGCAATGTGCGGTCCACAAAATGCGGAACGCACATTGCCGCTTTCCGTGTTTTGCAGATCCGCAGCTCCGCAGTGAATGGAGCCTAAAACTACCTATAATTGTCTTTAATATATCCAGGTGGTACTATCAGAGGAGTGTATAACTCGTTATCTCACAATTAGTGCATACATATAATATGACTAAATAGTGCATACATATATTGAAATATAATAAATAAATAAAGGTAAAAATGGCTTGAAAAAAATATTTAAATAGATAAAAAATAGAAAAAAGAAGAAAAAAGAAGAAGTGTCTTCTTGTGCAAATTGTGTTAACCCATGTGGTCACTTAGGCTTAATGGACCAAGTTAAAGTTAGTATACATCTTGAGCAAAAGTCAGTTGTAGATGTAATATCCGGTATTTTCGTTCAGGGTTAGTGAAAAAAGGTTAGTGACCAAAAGTTAGAGTTGGTGTATAAATCTTGGGCATGAGTCAATTGTTAATTGTATCCACCTGATAGGAGTTACAATTGATGGGTAGAATAGCAAGGTAGTATTGGTATCGAAAGTCTCTACTCACAAGAGACTTTTGTGTTTTTCGGCTGGAGTCGGGGGCGTCCCACCCGCTACACAGCCACTCACCGTCCTGATGTATCTGCGCAGATACATCAGGACGGGTGAGTGGCTGTGTAGCGGGCGGGTGATTCATATCAGCTCCCAGAAATGTAATAAAAGGTGATCAAAAAGTCGTACACCAAAATGGTACCAATGAAAACTACAAGTCATCACGCAAAATAACAATAAAAATGTTATAGGTCTTTGAATGCAGTGACACAAAAACAAAATGTTCTCTTAAAGAATTGTTTTTATTGTAGAAAAAGTAGAAAAACATTTTAAAAAGGAAAACTACAGTCAGGTCCATAAATATTGGGACATCGACACAATTCTAACATTTTTGGCTCTATACACCACCACAATGGATTTGAAATGTAACGAACAAGATGTGCTTTACCTGCAGACTGTCAGCTTTAATTTGAGGGTATTTACATCCAAATCAGGTGGACGGTGCAGGAATTACAACAGTTTGCATATGTGCCTCCCACTTGTTAAGGAACTAAAAGTAATGGGACAGAATAATAATCATAAATCAAAACTTTCACTTTTTAATACTTGGTTGCAAATCCTTTGCAGTCAATTACAGCCTGAAGTCTGGAACGCATAGACATCACCAGACGCTGGGTTCCATCCCTGGTGATGCTCTGCCAGGCCTCTACTGCAACTGTCTTCAGTTCCTGCTTGTTCTTGGGGCATTTTCCCTTCAGTTTTGTCTTCAGCAAGTGAAATGCATGCTCAATCGGATTCAGGTCTGGTGATTGACTTGGCCATTGTATAGCATTCCACTTCTTTCCCTTAAAAAACTCTGTGGTTGCTTTTGCAGTATGCTTTGGGTCATTGTCCATCTGCACTGTGAAGCGCCATCCAATGAGTTCTGAAGCATTTGGCTGAATATGAGCAGATAATATTTCCCAAAACAATTCAGAATTCATCCTGCTGCTTTTGTCAGCAGTCACATCATCAATAAATACAAGAGAACCAGTTCTATTGGCAGCCATTCATGCCCACGCCATGACACTACCACCACCATACTTCACTGATGAGGTGGTATGCTTAGGATCATGAGCAGTTCCTTTCCTTCTCCATAATCTTCTCTTCCCATCACTCTGGTACAAGTTGATCTTGGTCTCATCTGTCCATAGGATGTTGTTCCAGAACTGTGAAGGCTTTTTGAGATGTCGTTTGGCAAACTCTAATCTGGCCTCCTGTTTTTGAGGCTCACCAATGGTTTACATCTTGTGGTGAACCCTCTGTATTCACTCTGGTGAAGTCTTCTCTTGATTGTTGACTTTGTCACACATACATCTACCTCCTGGAGAGTGTTCTTGATCTGGCCAACTGTTGTGAATGGTGTTTTCTTCACCAGGGAAAGAATTCTTCGGTCATCCACCACAGTTGTTTTCCGTGGTCTTCCAGGCCTTTTGGTGTTGCTGAGCTCACCGGTGCGTTCCTTCTTTTTAAGAATGTTCCAAACAGTTGTTTTGGCCACGCCTGATGTTTTTGCTATCTCTCTGATGGGTTTGTTGTGTTTCTTCAGCCTAATGATGGCTTGCTTCACTGATAGTGACAGCTCTTTGGATCTCATCTTGAGAGTTGACAGCAACAGATTCCAAATGCAAATAGCAGACTGGAAATGAACTCTGGACCTTTTATCTGCTCATTGTAATTGGGATAATGAGGGAATAACACACACCTGGCCATGGAACAGCTGAGAAGACAATTGTCCCATTACTTTTGGTCCCTTAACAAGTGGGAGGCACATATGCAAACTGTTGTAATTCCTGCACCGTTCACCTGATTTGGATGTAAATACCTTCAAATTAAAGCTGACAGTCTGCAGTTAAAGCACATCTTGTTCGTTTCATTTCAAATCCATTGTGGTGGTGTATAGAGCCAAAAATGTTAGAATTGTGTCGATGTCCCAATATTTATGGACCTGACTGTAAGGACAAGAGAGATGTGCTTGTACTGTCCGCAATTCACGGTAACGGCATCACCCCTGTCCTTGTGCGAGGTACCGCGGCAATGGTCCTCAAGCCCGATTGTATCGTCGACTACAATCAGTATATGGGAGGAGTTGATCTCTCTGATCAAGTCCTCAAGCCATATAACGCCATGCGCAAAACCCGGGCATGGTACAAAAAAGTTGCGGTCTACTTGGTGCAGGTTGCCTTGTACAACTCTTTTGTGCTGTCCCAGAGCGCTGGTAACACAGGGAAATTCCTTCAGTTCTATGAGGCAGTCCTCAAGGCCCTGATCTTTTCTGACCGGGAAAGAGCAGGCCGGAGTACCTCGGGAACTGGAGGCACCCGGATCGTCCCTGGCCAACACTTTCCAGGTGTGGTCCCCCATACTGGAAAGAAGGGACGGACCCAAGAAAGGTGCAGAGTTTGTCACAGGAGGGGGATACGGAAGGACACCACCACTTAGTGTGACACGTGCCCCGATCATCCGGGCCTCTGCTTTATTGGTTGCTTCAGGGAGTACCACACTTCCATGGAGTACTAAATTTATAATCCCCTTCCCCAATTTAGCCACATCGGAAAAAAAACTATGGTTCTCAGACTTGAGACAACAACAAAAACATTTTTTTCCAAAAATGCTATTTAGTAAAACTAAAATAAATAAAAAAAAGTAGACATATTAGGTATCGCCGCGTCCGTAAGAATCTCCTCTATAAAAATACCCCATGACCTAACCCCCCAGATTAACACGGTCAAAAAAAAAAAAAACTGTGAAAAAAAAGGTACTTTTTGGTCACCTTCCATAACAAAAAGTGTAATAGCAAGTGATCAAAAAGTCATATAGCACCCAAAATAGTGCCAATAAAACCATCCCCTCATCCCACAAAAAATGAGCCCCTACCTAAGATAATTGGCTAAAAACAAAAAAAACAACTGACTCTTAGACTATGGAGATACTAAAATGTTATTTTTTTTATAAAAGGATAATATAGGGTAAAACCTAAATAAATGTAAAAAAGTAGACATATTAGGTATCGCCGCATCCATAAGAATCTCCTCTATAAAAATACCCCATGACCTAACCCCCCAGATTAACACGGTCCAAAAAAAAATTAAAACGGTGCCAAAACAGCTATTTTTGGCACATTTTCCATTTTAATAATTTTTTTACGGTAACAAAGCAAGGGTTAATAGCCAAACAAAACTTAATATTTATTACCCTGATTCTGCAGTTTACAGAAATGCCCCATATGTGGTCGTAAACTGCTGTATGAGCAAACGGCAGGGCGCAAAAGGAAAGGAACGACATATGGTTTCTGGAAGGCAGATTTTGATGACCTTTTTTTTTGACACCATGTCTCATTTGAAGCCCCCCTGATGCACCCCTAGAGTAGAAACTCCATAAAAGTGAACCCATCTAAGAAACTACACCCCTAAAGGTATGCAAAACTGATTTTACAAACTTTATTAACCCTTTAGGTGTTCCTCAACAGTTTATGGCAAATGGAGATGAAATTTCAGAATTTTTATTTTTGGTAACCTTACCTCACAAAAATGTAATATAGAGCAACTAAAAATCATATGTACCCTTAAAATAGTCCCAACAAAACCGCCACCTTATCCCGTAGTTTCCAAAATGGGGTCACTTTTAGGGAGTTTCTACTGTAGGGGTGCATCAGGGGGGCTTCAAATGGGACATGATGTAAATAAACCAGTCCATCAAAATCTGCCTTCCAAAAACCACTGTACTCTACTGTAAAACAAAACATGCAATGCAACAGCTCTCTGCAAACCAAATAAAGTACAAAATTGCATAATAATTGCAAGTGCTATACTAATAAGTTAGAGATGCTTGGCAAATAATTTTGTACAAAATTATTTGAGCCCGTCTGCCGCACGTCAAGGCGATCTCTGTAAGACGGGTCCTAACACTAAATTCTACCTGTTATGTGCCATGACGGCTACCATATAATTCAGCGAGTGTAGGTTCCACATGCATGCTGGGCCTGCTTTAATTTCTGTCATTTTTGGTGCCAAAATGGCCTCCATTATATCCAAGGAATGCAGGTACCTTATCCCGTAGTTTCCAAAATGGGGTCACTTTTAGGGAGTTTCTACTGTAGGGGTGCATCAGGGGGGCTTCAAATGGGACATGATGTAAATAAACCAGTCCATCAAAATCTGCCTTCCAAAAACCACACGCCGCTCCTTTCCCTCTACGCCCTGCCGTGTGGCCGTACAGTAGTGTTCAACCACATATGGGGTGTTTCTGTAAACCGCAGAGTCAGGGCAATAAATATAGAGTTTAGTTTGGCTGTTAACCCTTGCTTTGTTAGTGGAAAAAATGGATTAAAATGGAAAATTTGGCAAAGAATTGAAATTCTAAAATTTCATCTTCATTTGCCAATACCTCTTGTGGAGCACCTAAAGGGTTAATGATGTTTGGAAAATCAGTTTTGAATACCTTGAGGGGTGTAGTTTCTAGAATGGGGTCATTTTGGGTGGTTTCTATTATGTAAGCCTCACAAAGTGACTTCAGACCTGAACTGGTCCCTAAAAATTGGGTTTTTGAAAATTTCTGAACATTTTCAAGAATTTCTTCTAAACTTCTAAGCCTTGTAACGTTCCCAAAAACTAAAATGGCATTCCCAAAATTATCCAAACATGAAGTAGACATATGGGGAATGTAAAGTAATAACTATTTTTGGAGGTATTACTATGTATTATGGAAGTAAAGAAATTGAAACTTGGAAATTTGCAAATTTTTCCAAAATTTTGGTAAATTTGGTATTTTTTTTATAAATAAAAATGATTTTTTTTTTACTCCATTTTACCAGTGTCATGAAGTACAATATGTGATGAAAAAACAATCTCAGAATGGCTTGGATAAGTCAAAGCGTTTTAAAGTTATCACCACATAAAGTGACACTGGTCAGATTTGCAAAAAATGGCCTAGTCCTTAAGGTGAAATATGGCCGTGTCCTTAAGCGGTTAAAGAAAATCTAGCAGAGCCATTGGAGCAATGAATGTGGAGATCTCTGGATCCATGTGAGGTACAGGGCTGGTTCTAGGTTTGTTAGCAAGTGATTTTCATGGACTATAGGATGTCTGACAGACATATAGGCATTTAATGCAGAATGCTGCTGCTCCCAAAACAATGGGGGTCATTTATCAAACTGGTGTCAAGTAGAACTGGCTTAGTTGCCCATGGCAACCAATCAGATTCCTCCTTCCATTTTCCAAAGGAGCTGTCCAAAATGAAAGGTGGAATCTGATTGGTTGCTATGGGCAACTAAGCCAGTTGTACTTCACACCGGTTTGATAAATGACCCCCCAATATCTCCTATAATTACGTACCATGTACAGATTTTCTAATATCCGCGTATAAAGCGTGAGATAACAGAGGAATGATGAATTCACAGGGTGCTAACATCAAACAGACCACAAGTGGGGAGGTTGTCAGGAAGATGAGGGGGGCTGTGCAGCTCTCCCCTCTGTAGGAGAGGCGCGTGATGTTTGGTCAGCGCCGAGATGTGCTCACTGTGCAATATAACCCAGTCCTTGAGCAAAAGCCAGCTTGTGAAACAGGGACTGAGTGAAAAATCTGCTTCCTGTTTAGCAACTACTTAACGGCCTGTTCTCAAAAAGACAGAAGACCTGGGTCAGAAGTTAAATTACTTTTTTTCTGCACACTTCGACACAAATACGACCCTATAGCAGGGAACTGCATAAACGTATCAATTAAGGTCCATTCACATGACCGTAATTCTGGGTCCGCATCCGTTCCGCAATTTTGCAGAACGGATGGGGCCCCATTCTTTTCAATGGGGCCGCAAAAGATGCGGACAGCACACCGTGTGCTGTCCGCATCCGTTGTTCCATTCCGCGGCCCAGGCAAAAATATAGAGCATGTCCTATTCTTGTCCGCAGTCGCGGACAAGAATAGGCATTTTCTATATAGGGCCGACCATGTGCGGACCGCAAAACACTTACGGTCGTGTGAATGCACCTTTAGTGTTGAGAGAAGTATTCCAAAATTCGATTCAGCTGTTTAACTGAATTTTAGAAAAAAATTTGCTTCATGACAAATTAATTCGGAATGAATTATGTAGTGGGAGCGATGATTGCACCACTCCCGTCATTGTACCCCTCGGATGCTGCGTTCATAGGTAATCACTAGGGATGAGCGAATTTTTGAAATTCGAATTCGGGTTGTGGTATAATCTGAATTGCGTTAAGGATTCCGTTACCACAGACCATAACGCAATTCTATGACGGAATGCATAGCGGAATACCTTTAGAGGCATTCCGTTATTCATTCCGTCATAATAGAAGTCTATGGCCTGATTAACTGATCCATCCTGTTTCCGTTATACTGGAGTCCTCATTTCAGATTATACCACAACCCGAACCCGAACTTCGCTCATCCCTAGTGATCACCATAATACAGTGAAAATAAAAAAAATAAAAATTACATTATACCTACCTCATCCATTTGCTCACGACGGGCCAGCCGCCATTTTGATTGAAGATCTGGCGCAAAATCTCGCGCGGCCCGTGATGACATCATCACATCGGCCGGCGTGTTGATGTCATACCTCACCACACATGGGATTTCCGCAAGATCTTCAATCAAGATGGTGGCAGCCGGCCCGTCGTGAGTAAATGGATGAGGTAAGTATAATTTTTTGGTTTGTTTTTTACACTGGCTTCGCAGTGAATCAAATTTTCCTTGAAATTCGGATTAGAGTCTGCTTTGTGGACTTCGATTCGCTCAACACTAGTATCAATATATTAGGGAACTGCATAAACGTATCAGATAGTCTTGTTCTTAAACACGCTCCCTTAAAGGGTTTGTCCATATTTGCAACCCTTTTTATGGCTCCAGTGCAAATAGTCTTGATTAACAGGGGTTATCTCATAATTAATTTAAAAAAAATGAAACATCATGTATCATCATGTACACATCAAAACATGAAGACATCATATAGTAAATGACAATCTCTTTCTAACAAAGCTAGAACCTGCCCTGCACCTCACATGGGTCCAGAGATTTCCCCATTTATTGCTCTGTCAAATTTATTTCGGGCTGTCAGCTCAAGGGTGTACTTTCTGCTGTAGCTAGTGGCAGTTGAAGGATGGAACTGAGTATCTGAGTCCAGCTCAGTAAAATGAGAACAGAAATTACTAAAAATAACAAACAGCGGGTGGCGCTATACAGATACTGTTTATTGAATAAGTGGCTATATAAAAATTTTAATTTAATGCAGTTACAAAAGTATTCAGATCCAGGTACTGGTTTTAAAACTGTAGAATATTTTTGTGGGACAACCCCTTTAAAAATCAACCGTTTTGTGTCCACAGCTCCCATGCAGGCCTATGCGTCAACATGGTTACAGACTAACAGAATAAAGTGTTCTTAAAAGGCAGAAAATGCTCAAAACCCCATATGCTGTTGCACATTTCTAACTGGGGGAGCAAATCCTGCACATATGGTCCGTTCCTAACAGCAATCCCCACCAAAAATGCATACAATAGAGGATTCCCGCAGCGGACTACATGTACCACAAAGACATCCTACACAGGATAGCCAAACGTGCGGATGGGATTGGCTATATAAAACAGAAATTTACAGAAAATGGTGCACTACACTGGTAAATGCAATTGACAATATATGGCTAAACCCTCACACTGATATTAAAATGAGACTTTCGCCAATATATTCTTATATCAAGAACATACCAGAGCCCGCACACCCCGTCAAGGTATCTCAAAGTGGCACGGGACCTAACACTAACCTACCTGTGTCGTATGGGCAATTACAGATAGGGGCATAGAGTCCGACACACAGCCAACAACTCCCAGTTACCTCCAGCGTCAAATCACACATACAATGGGAGGAGGGAGGAGGCTGTGATTTCACGCTGGAGGTAACTGGGAGCTGTTTGCTGTGTGTCGGACTTTATGCCCCCATCTGTAATTGCCCATACGGCATAGGTAGGTTAGCGTTAGGTCCCGTGCCACTTTTAGATACCTTGACGGGGTGCGCGGGCTCCGGTATGTTCTTGATATAAGAATATATTGGTGAAAGTCTCATTTTAATATCAGTGTGAGGGTTTAGCCCAAAAAATAGATGAAAAATAGCTGAAAACCGCAGCACTCCCAGTCTTGAATTCAATTTTGTGTTTATTAACACCGAAAAAAATAGCAAACGTTTCGACAGCAAAGTCTTTTTCAAAAGACTTTGCTGTCGAAACGTTGCTATTTTTTTCAGTGTTAATAAACACAAAATTGGATTCAAGACTGGGAGTGCTGCGGTTTTTCATAAATTTTTTGGGCTACCAAGGGGGCCCTCAGGATGGGGCCTGGCACTGCGAGCACCGCCGCCATTTTACACAGAAATCTACTACTTTGACGAGTGTGAGGGTTTAGCCATATATTGTCAATTGCGTTTACCATTGTAATGCACCATTTTCTGTAAAATCCATGGTTACAGACTACAAACATTGTGTGTAGTCTGATTCTGCTGTTACCCTACTCCCCCTGCCCCTCGTCTTGCAAAATGATGGAAAAGTGTAACGAAGGGGTCGGACCAGCTGTGGTGAAACTACAACTTCCAGCATGAACATTTGCATAGAGGTGAATGGATCATGCTAGGAGTTGTAGTTTCATAACATCTGCAGTGCCAGAGGTTGCTGGTCTCTAGTGTAACACATAACAGCGTGTCTGGACTGCACACCCTACCACCCTACCACACTTTACTGCCTACTGGGGCCAGGGGCATACAAAGAAATCTTCGGGTCACACAGCAAATATATACTCCACTTTCCAAGAGCTGAAAGGGGTTGTCTCATCACAGATGATGGGGGCATAATGCTAGGATAAGCCCCCATTGTCTTATAGGTGCGGTTCACAGAGCTGGGACCCGCACCTATATCGAGAACAAATCCCCGAAAGTGCTGGAGGGCGCACTGTGCATGCACAGCCGCCCTCAATTTATTTTCTATAGGGCCGCCGAAAATAGCTAAGCGCTGGCTTGGCTATTTCTGTCGGGTCCATAGAAGGGAATGGGAGCAGCGGCCGGTCTTGCGTGGTGCGCTCCCATTCACTTCTATGGGAGCGTGCTTAGTGGTGGCCGGACCGGAGTCCTCCAGCCACCACCTTGCGGGGCTCCGTTCCCGATATAGGTGCGGGTCCCAGCCTATAAGACAATAGGGCATATAAATTTATGTTTACTGTAATCCAGATCTTTATAGTTTGGGCAATGTTAACAGTGAAGAACCATGCAGGCGGGATGCAGGTATCTCTACCCTATGCAGTGTGTTTCAGATTTAGCAACAATTTAGAACAAAAGTTCTATCTCACCATATAAGCCGAAGGTGTGCTCTGAGGTGCAGACCTGTATTGTGAACATCTAAAGAGAGGAAGAGCTCCAGTGTCCAAAATACATAAAAAAGAAAATGATAAGCTTTATTTTCTGATAGTAAAATCCATCCTACACATCGCTTACGCGTTTCAAGCTGCATAGCCGGCTCTAGACAAAACCGTAATTCTAGATCCGAATCTTGTGAATGAAACAGTGAAAGTCATGAAATTAAAGGGGTATTTCGGTTGTTTCAAGTTATCCCCTAGGAACCCCGACGATCACGAGAACGGATGCCCCTTACCCTCTGCCGCTACATTAATTTCTATGGCAGTTCTGGAGATAGCATTTTACAGCACTCACCTACAGTATTTCTGGAATTCCCATAGAGATGAATGGAGAGGTCGCGCGCATGTGCGACCAGCCACTCCGGTCATTTCAGGGGGGCTGCAGGGGGTACGGTGCCCTTTTTCTCATGATCATTGGGGGTCCTAGCAGTAGGACCGCCACCGATCTAATGGTTATCCCCCTATCCTTGCTCACTTTAAATTAAGCCTATCAAGATAGTATCAAGCACCGACTGAATTGCTGTATTATTGATTGACGCTCAGCCTAGTCATGTTCCTACGACAGTGGTACACTGCTAAAGGGGATTCCAAATGTGCTTTGTTCTAATTATGCATTATCCAGTGTAATAAGCAGTTAGGAGTTAACATGTGTTAATTGTCACCACTAGGTGGGTCTTTTTCCACCCTCCCCATACGGAGAAGGAGTTAGGTTCGAGTAATGAGTCAGTGTCTAAACAGTGAAGTTGAAGGAGTAACTGCCCTGGATAGTGTGTCAACCAGAGAAAGAAAACTTAAAACCAAACTAAAGTTGAGAAAAGAGTAATCCATTTGATGCGCATACCAGTGTTGAGAGGAGGTGCGTGCAGAAGCTCTGTGGAGATAACCTGTCTAAAACAAAGCTTATAGATTCCACAGTGAACTTGTTCAGGAAAATTAAAAAGCATCTATCACCATGATCAACTATATAATACTGGGCATCCTGCCTGGTAGGGTTGATCATGCTGATTAAAATGATACCTTTGTTATATCTTTAGGTAGAACCATTGACAAGATTTATGTATTTGTAGAACTATGCAAATGAATTATTTAGGCACCAAGGGGCCGGCCAGGGCCCTTGGAGCACTGCTTTTGTAACATCTCTCTGATCCAGGCCCTCCCACCTCCCCCTTGCTTAACAGGGCTGGACAATCAAACAAAGGAAGGGGTCTCCCCATGGTTGAATTGCATAGAGAAAGTGAGAAGTGTTGCATCCCTATTTCTAGATGCTGTTGGACCCCTACTGATCAGATACTGATGACCTATCCAGAGGATAGCGGAAACCTAATTTGGACAAAATCAGCTCTTTGCTAGTGATCATTGGAGCCACCTCTCATATTAAGGGAACCTACCTCTATGAACCAGACCACACAAATGTATTTTTGTTCCAAGTCCATTCCATTTTTTTTTTTGCGCCCTGTATACGGAACCATTCAACTTCAATGGGGCTGCTAAAAATGGAAATTACTGTATGTCTGTTCCACAAAAAAATAGAACATGTTATAATTATTATTATTATTGTCCGCATTATGGACAAGGATAGGACTGTTCTATTAGGGGCCGGCCGCTCCGCACAATGTGGACTGCACAGGGCTGGTAACCGTGTTTTGCAGATCGCAAAACATCCGACGGCCGTGTGCATGAGCTCTTAAGCAGCAGAGGCTGTTGCTGATTCATTAGAATGACCACCATGTCATATAACATACTGTTTGAGTTTTTCATGGTACCTTTAAAAGTCAACATTACATATAAACAGGGATGCCATCAGGGTAGTACCAGTAGCACTCCTGTCAGGGGCTTGGTAAGAATCCTAAGCTAAAGGGGGGCCTGATATTTAGGGGTGTTGGGGAGCAGGCGCAGTGTTGGAGTGGTACCAAGATGACACTGTTGGGGAACAGGATGGGGAGCTTGTGTTGAGAAGGTGGGGAGGATGATGGAAAAGTGAGAAATCCAAAATGTCTGTGTAACAAACTCTGCAGAGTGGCTGAAAGAAGTCATCATGGTGGTCTGGTCTGAATGGAGAAGATAAGGAAAGATAATGTCTACATTAGAGAAGAATAGAACTTGATGTAAGAGTGCTGTAGTGCTGTATTCTCCTGTATCAGGGATGTGTAGGGAAGGGTTGGGCACCTGTGGGGTGGGGTGTTGCGTTAGACCCGCTTGTTTGGAGGGCATAGAACTTGGCAGCCCTGCATACAAACCTTTGCACTGTAGTGTATATACATATATTCTACACACCATACTTTATATATAAATTGACATAATGTCTGACTGTGAAATTCCATTCTGGAAACCAAAGGATCCTTTGCTGATGAATGTACCTTACTGGAATTCCCCTATGAATCTGCTCTTAACGTGATAATTATATATTTATACTGACTATAAACCCGACCACAGCTTCAGGTTCACTTCTCCAAGCCAGAGACACAGAAACTAAATGATATTTTTGTACCATATATAAAACTGAAAGACAATTGTATGGACGGTTGACAACATCATAGCGAAATCCAGGCAAGAAAACATAATGTTGCACTTAATGTTGTAGGTGCACATAATGTTCTGCTATTGCATTGCTCCCATTTTGTGTGTGAGTTGGCATGGTTATTCTGGTAACTGCATGGGGTTGTTCAGGCATGACATGGCCATAGGGTATTCGGATGTCACAGAGGGAAGACCTCACTTTACTAGGACTGATTCATACGCCTGTGCTCGGTCCTGGAAACATCTCCCAGACTGACCGCTGCTCCCCTGACCAGAACTGACTGCATCAAAGTGTTATGTGATACAGTCAGTTCGTATGTGATTGCGGGTCTATTGTACTATTGCGGCCGACACATGGACCGTGTTTCCAGACCGAGCACGGTTGTGTGAATTAGCCCTTAGCCAAAGGGAAGACCTGCCGTGCTAATGAATGTCAGTAAGCATCATGCAATACCACATTTCTGGCCACTGCAGGAGAAGAATGTGGCCACAATCAGCTGATGAACCCGCTGAGATCAGTTGACCATTAGGTTTTGCTATTAATGTCCAATCTTGGCTGTAGCAGTGGTGGTTGGAAAGCACATGGCTCCTTGGCTCAGCGTACACTGCATTAGGAAAGTCTTCAGACCCTTTAATTTTTTTCTCATTATGCCTCCAACTCAAAAATAACTCTTGGATATCTTTCCACACATTCCTCAACCAGGAACCTAAATGGAGTCTGCCCTCATCATCTCCCGCTTAGACTACTGTAACATCCTCCTCGGTTTACTCCCATCTAGCACTCTTGCACCCCTCTAATCTATCCTCAATTCTGCTGCCCAACTAATCCACCTCTCCCCTCATTACTCTTCTCTCTCTTCTCTCTGCCAATCCCTTCACTGGCTCCCCATTGCCCAGAGAATCTAGTACAAATCGCTTACTATGACATACAAAGCTGTCCACGACCGGTCCCCTGCATACATCTGTGACCTAATTCCCCCGATACCTTCCCACACACAATCTCCGATCATCACAAAACCTCCACCTCTTCCAACAATCGCCCCCAAGATTTCTCTGGTGATCCCCCGTACTCTGGAACTCTCTACTCCAACATATCAGACTCTCACCTACAGAGGAAACCTTCAAAAGAAACCTAAAAAAAACACCTCTTCAGACAAGTCTACAACCTACAGTGAACCTGCTGCCTCTATACTGCCATATGAACAGCTTCAACCCTTACCCACCCAATGCTTCCTCCATCCCTTGTTGACTGTAAGCCCTTGTGGGCAGGGTCCTCCTTCCGTAGCAGTTTGTAACTTGTTAATGATTATTGCAATTGTTTTACATTATATATGTGTACACCTTTTCATATGTACAGCGCCATGGAATAAATGATGCTTTAATAAATCATACTAATAATGTCGTCACCTTGTGTTAAAATAATAAAATCAAGTTTCCCCATCATTCTGCACTCATTATCCCATGACAAAGTGAAAACAGAATGTTTGAAATCTTTGCTAATTGACATAAGTCTTCAGCCCTTTTACTTGGACTTAGTTGAAGCCCCTTTGGCAGTGATTCCAGCCTCCAGTCTTCTTGGGGATGATGCCACAAGGTTTGCACATCTGGATTTGGTGATTTTCTGCCATTCTTCTCTTCAGATCCTCTTTAGTTCTGTCGGGTTGGATGGGGACCGTCGGTGGACAGCCATTTTCGGGTCTCTCCAGAGATACTGGATTGGGTTCAAGTCAGGTCTCCCTGGCCACTCAAGGACATTCACAGAGTTGTTCCTAAGCTACTGTGTTGTCTTGACTGTGTGCTTAGGGTCATTGTCTTGTTAGAAGGTGAACCTTTGGTCCAGTCCGAGGTCCAGAGCACTCTGGATCAGGTTTTTATTAAGAATATTGCTGCTGCTTGCTCATTCAATAAAGGTCTATTTTCTCAATGTACAGTTTAGTTCTTTACTTCTGGGAACACATTACCCAAAATCAAGTTTGCTGATTTATATGAAATCAACTTTTTTCTTGCTGGCAGTGCATTCAAAAACAACGTTCTGTGAATAGCTTGAGGGGATAAGAAGGGGGGAACTCATTGGGGGTGGGGGGGGGGGAATTGAGGCTTTCTGACTCATCTTGCTACCCAGTTATGCAATCGGGCCTTTGTCAAAAGAGGAACTGATCTTTTGTCACAGTGCAGAAAGGTTGGAAGAGATGAAGCCATGGAATTTTATTCTTACTCATCACATAAACAGCTTAAAAATAGATGCATATATACACTGTATGGACAAAAGTATTGGGACACCTACACATTCCACCTACAGGAGCTTTTATGACATCCCATTCTAAATACTTAGGCAAAGGTATGGAGTTGTTCCCCCTTTTCTCTTTTGGGGGAAGGCTTTCTGCAAGATGTTGGAGGGTGTCTGTGTTTTTTTTTGCCCACTCATCCAGAAGAACATTTGTGAGGTCAGACAATCTTACAATCTTTATTTTTATGTCATCCACACCCAGCCATGCCTTTATGGACCTTGCATTGTGCAATGGGGCACAGTCATGTTGGAACAAACTGTTCCCACAAAGTTGGCCTCATGCACACGCTCCTTATTAGAGAAGGCACACCAGGCATAGTTGCCAACAGTGCTAAATTTGCAGAGACTGTCCCTAATTTTCAGAGACACTCCCAGCAAATTCTGGCTGTCCCAGGCTAAATATGGACAGTTCTTATGTTAGCCCTGTCCATATGGTGGGTTTGGGGTGTTTCCTGGGCAGGGCTTACATGCCCCAATTTTACCAAGTAAAATGTTAGTAAGTATGCAACATTAATAGGAGTAACACAGATTGCTCCCGATGCCTCTCTCACAGACTGCTCCCCATGCCCTTCTGTCTCTCACAGACTGCTCTCCATGCCCTTCTGTCTCTCACAGACTGCTCGCCATTCCCCTCTCACAGACTGCTCCCCATGACCTTCTATCTCTCACAGACTGCTCTCCATGCCCTTCTGTCTCTCACAGACTGCTCCCCATGCCCCTCTCACAGACTGCTCCCCATGACCTTCTATCTCTCACAGACTGCTCCCAATGCCCTTCTGTCTCTCACAGACTGTTCCCCATGCCCTTCTATCTCTCAAATACTGCTCCCCATGCCCTTCTATCTCTCACAGACTGCTTTTCATGCCATTCTGTCTCTCACAGACTGTTCCCCGTGCCCTTCTATCTCTCAAATACTGCTCCCATGCCCTTCTGTCTCTCACAGACTGCTTTTCATGCCATTCTGTCTCTCACAGACTGTTCCCCATGCCCCTCTCACAGACTGCTCTCCATGCCCTTTTATTTCTCACAGAATCCTGTCCATACCCTTTTGTCTCTCACAAACTGCTCCCCATGCCCCTCTCACAGACTGCTCTCCATACCCTCCTGTCTCTTACAGACTGCTCTCCATACCCTCCTGTCTCTTACAGACTGCTCTCCATACCCCCCTGTATCTCACAGACTGCTCTCCATACCCTCCTGCCTCTTACAGACTGTTCTCCATACCCTCCTGTATCTCACAGACTGCTCTCCATACCCTCCTGTCTCTTACAGACTGCTCTCCATACCCTCCTGTCTCTTACAGACTGCTCTCCATACCCTCCTGTCTCTTACAGACTCCTCTCCATGCCCTTCTATCTCTCAAAGACTGTTCCCCACACCCTTCTATCTCTCACAGACTGCTCTCCATGCCCTTCTGTCTCTCACAGACTGCTCCCCATGCCCCTCTCACAGACTGCTCCCCATGACCTTCTATCTCTCACAGACTGCTCCCAATGCCCTTCTGTCTCTCACAGACTGTTCCCCATGCCCTTCTATCTCTCAAATACTGCTCCCATGCCCTTCTGTCTCTCACAGACTGCTTTTCATGCCATTCTGTCTCTCACAGACTGTTCCCCATGCCCCTCTCACAGACTGCTCTCCATGCCCTTTTATTTCTCACAGAATCCTGTCCATACCCTTCTGTCTCTCACAAACTGCTCCCCATGGCCCTCTCACAGACTGCTCTCCATACCCTCCTGTCTCTTACAGACTGCTCTCCATACCCTCCTGTCTCTTACAGACTGCTCTCCATACCCCCCTGTATCTCACAGACTGCTCTCCATACCCTCCTGCCTCTTACAGACTGTTCTCCATACCCTCCTGTATCTCACAGACTGCTCTCCATACCCTCCTGTCTCTTACAGACTCCTCTCCATGCCCTTCTATCTCTCACAGACTGTTCCCCACACCCTTCTATCTCTCACAGACTGCTCTCCATGCCCTTCTGTCTCTCACAGACTGCTCCCCATGCCCCTCTCACAGACTGCTCCCCATGACCTTCTATCTCTCACAGACTGCTCCCAATGCCCTTCTGTCTCTCACAGACTGTTCCCCATGCCCTTCTATCTCTCAAATACTGCTCCCATGCCCTTCTGTCTCTCACAGACTGCTTTTCATGCCATTCTGTCTCTCACAGACTGTTCCCCATGCCCCTCTCACAGACTGCTCTCCATGCCCTTTTATTTCTCACAGAATCCTGTCCATACCCTTCTGTCTCTCACAAACTGCTCCCCATGCCCCTCTCACAGACTGCTCTCCATACCCTCCTGTCTCTTACAGACTGCTCTCCATACCCTCCTGTCTCTTACAGACTGCTCTCCATACCCCCCTGTATCTCACAGACTGCTCTCCATACCCTCCTGCCTCTTACAGACTGTTCTCCATACCCTCCTGTATCTCACAGACTGCTCTCCATACCCTCCTGTCTCTTACAGACTGCTCTCCATACCCTCCTATCTCTTACAGACTGCTCTCCATACCCTCCTGTCTCTTACAGACTCCTCTCCATGCCCTTCTATCTCTCACAGACTGTTCCCCACACCCTTCTATCTCTTACAGACTGGTCTCCGTGCTCTTCTGTCTCTCATAGACTGCTCCGCATTCCCCTCTGATTTCCCACAAACTACTTTCCTATGTGACAGGCTGAAGATTTTGTCCCTCACACAGAAAAGACAGAACCCACACAGTATTTTTCTGGACCAAGTGAATCAGCTATAAAATAACATATTCACTTGGATGCGGAGCATTAGCAGATGTGATGAGGATTTTGGCATGGAATCTGTTCCTAAATCCTCATCTAACTCTGAACACGTGGATGGGGGCCTAAGGGGCTTACTAAACCATGGTAAGGCCAGTCTCACACGAGTGTATTACAGGCATATATGACTATAATGTGAGTCTGAATCACTAAACCCACGGTCAGGACGGGTCATTCCTGCATATCATTTGTGCATATAAGTGCCTGTGTTAAAGGGGGTTTTCTCACTTTAGCAAATGGCATTTATCATGTAAAGAAAGTTAATACAAGGCACTAATGTATTGTGATTATCCATATTGCTTCCTTTGCTGGAATTTATTCATTTTTCCATCACATGATACAAAAACCGTTGGAAGAACACTGGAGCGGCTGTACTGTGATGTTTTCTTTTTCTGGGTAATATTTTATTTTTTTCACATTTCCTAAGTTCTCCAAGGTTATTAAAGTTCCTGGACAGATCCTTTAAGTTGTAGGCGATTGTTATGGGCTACAGAGTCACACTCACATAATCAAACGTGGAGCCCATTGCCTATAAAGCTCATGCTCTCCAATCCTAATATCAACCAAACACTATGTTAACTGAGCTGCGCAACTCAACTAAAACAGAATTATTTCTGCTATGCTTTGGGGGTGCATTGCACATGTGTCGGCATGCTTAGCGGGGGCAGAGCACGGTCGGGCAGCAGGTGTATTACACACTTTTACCCATGAATGTGTGGCTGAGAATAACTGTGGTTACTGTGGTCGGGTTAGCTAAGGAAGCTGTCTAAATAAGATAAGACATGCAAGGATCTGCTCCAACTCCTTTGTCTGTTCATAAAACCACCAGAACCACAAGGCCTGGAATCTATTCCTTATCACAGCACAATACAATCCATGACAAATACATGACCCTACACCATCATTGTGTATAGGGGAACAAGGCATTAACCAGGGTTCCAAAATTTCTAAAATGTATCTCCCCTAACTTTGTATAGGTTTCCTACCTCTTCTTCTTTGTCTTGTACCATTCTGGGGTCCTCAGAATGAGATTGGACCAGAGGTGGATTGGCCATAGACATTACAGGGAAATTTACCGATGGGCCGATGCCCAGAGGGCCACCCAAGCCCCCTTGTCCGCCACTGGCAGGGTACATAATGAGGTCTTAGCGGTAATTAACTCTGTTAGAATAAAGTATCTGGCCAGAGACCGCATATGGCCTCCTGAATTCAACTGCCCTGGCCCACATTGCACCTCTTAAACCCATGTTTCACATCTTAATCATAGGGAACTGGAGGAGGAGGACAGAAAATGGGAGCTATTGATGGCCACCACAGAGGGACAGATTTTGGTGCAATATTTAGCGCTATGGTATTGCTGACCCGGCCTATTTGTGCTGCCCCGCCTTCTGTCAATTTGGACCCCCCTACAACATGGGTCCACTCTTAGGATTTTTTTCCAGGGCCACTTTAAGTTCCCACTACACCCCAGGATTGGACCTTCCTCCAATGGAAGGCTAAAGGGCACTAAAGGGTGAAGATGTAGCATATTAGGAGCCCATGTATAACGGGTGACCATGACTGTTGCCTACTTGTCACAGCAGTGGTTATAAAATAGGTTCAATAAGCTCCTTGGTTCTCCATAAGATTTTTCTACCTTATTGGCTACACTATCATTGAATGGCACGCAAAGAGGAGAGAGGGACCCATAGCAAAGAAAACTGGGATCTCATGTTACACCCCCCCCAGTTACCCTTGTTCTTATCCCAAAATGGTCACCATTTCCCCAAGATTGTGAAAGGTTAGCGCCACAATGTCCACAAAACTGAGATCTTGGGAGAAAGTGAAGGAGCAAGAATATCACCAGGTCATACTTTTAGGGTGCTTGTGAATAATATCAAAGATTACCATTTTGCAGGTCTTCTTTCAGGCTATAGTCTGTGGAAAATGTATAATCCTACTGTGGATCCAGAGGAAGGCAAAACCCCCAGGAACGCTCGTTCGCGATGATCTGGCAGTCTAATACTAGTGCCGATTACCCAATGAACAAGCAAATGTGAGTTCATCAGGCAATTAGAATCTATCAGCATGCTTAAAAATTTGCGTTTTCCGGCGGCAGATAATGCTGCCAAACAACTAGACAGCATGGGGATGAGCGATAGCATAACGATTGCTCCTCCCCATACTGTGGTAGAGATCGTTGCATGTAATAGCAGTGGTCTCCTCCACTAGCGAGGCGGCAATTGCCGGAAAGGAACGTTTCCATTCAGACAATCGCCTGCAGAATTGGCTGGTCTAATACAGCATTTAGGTCAGGTTGCCCCTTTACTGTTTCCGTTTTGGAATGATTAAAGAGGACTTAAAAATTGACTACCTATCCTCAGTGAGGGTCCATCTCCTGACACTCATACTAAGGATAGGTAACTGATTTTTAAGTCCCTTTATAATAAGGGCCTGGATGTTTTTATTCAAAGTGATATCACAAGTCATATGGACTAGATTAGAGATGAGATATTGATCCAGGGATTTATTCTGGAGTTGAGAAGTACTGTATTTTTTCAAACTAGAGATATACCTGACCATAAGACGTCCCTTCCCAGGTTTAGACTACAGGAAATTAAAAAATAAGTATTTTCTGCTAATTAAAACTTCCCTGCTTGTTTAATAAAGTAGAGGGGTCAATATCATTAACTTTAATAGTCTAGGGTAGATGGGGATAATAGTTTACGGTCAAGCTCCTGTTAATCCTAGTGTGTCCTCTTTTGACCATTAAAACAAACAGCAATGAAGCAAGTGGTCACATTATTGGAGTATCACAAAGTTACAGCGTTCAGTACAAACAGAAGCCACAAAACCCACTGTTGTAGTCTTCTTACTGGTCTGACTCCCACTGGTGATATCAAAGGTCCTTTAGTCACACTAAGTCAGAGCTTTACCTACTGCCTGGGGATCTTTGGCACGGGGAGGGCCTTGTCTCTCACAGTCCTCCTCCATGAGCTGAATGATTACTCACCCTGTCCTGTATGCACTGTTCACGCTGATCGGTGTTAGGCAGGTAGAGAGAGAAGTGCGGGGGAACACCGCTCTCTCGTTGATCCAGCAAATCGCGGATCATTAAGGAAGCAGTCATGGGGGTCTGGCACTGCTGCGCCCCTCTGACTGTGGACTATAGGACACAAACACTTTTGTAGTCTTTTTTTTTGTAGTAAGTCTTATAGTACAAAAAATACTGTAATTTGAACCCTACTATAGGGTATTTGGAATCCACCTAATGAGGGAAGGAGTTGCCTTCCTCTAGATCAGCACAGATACAGTAGGATTATAGGTTGGACTTGATGGAACAGACAAAATGGCCTGAAAGAAGACCTGCAAAATGATAACATGTCCTCAGTTGGGGTCCGTCCATCAGTCACATGGCCTTTGTGCAGCTATGTCCATTCAAGAGAATGGGGTAGAATTCCAATACCAAGCACAGCCAATATCGCATGAATAGGTCACATAGCTTGGATCCTTCAAACATCTTCAGAGTTGTGGGGAGTCTGACCCCACCAATCAGATATTGATGACCTATCAGGTCATCCATATTTAAACCCTGGACAACCCCTTCAAGGCAGGCTATCAAAATGACACCATCACTGTGGCTCTTCATGCATTCTGTAATCAGTTGGAGGGGTATGCTGCTATCACAAGATCTTTACACAAAGCCTTTTATCATTAAAGGGCTTCTGTCACCCCACTAAAGTCATATTTATTTTTTTGGCTACTTAAATTCCTTATACTGCGATATATCAATATATAATGCTCTTACTGATTTTCGTTCTGTAGTTTCTTCAAAAAACTGACTTTTATAATATGTAAATTACCTCTCTACCAGCAGGTAGGGCGGCTACTTGCTGCTAGCAGCCGCATCCTCCTTTCATAATGACGCCCCCTCCTCATGTTGATTGACAGGGCCAGCGAACGCGCTCGTCCTCTGACTGGGCCTGTCTGCGTTCAAAATTTCGCACCTGCGCCATACCGGTCTTCAGTCGGCGCAGGCGCACTGAGAGGAGGACGCTCGCTCGGCCGCTCCTTCCTCAGTGCGCCTGCACCGATGACGTCACATCTACACCCGGCGCAGGCGCACTGAGGAAGGAGCGGCCAAGCGAGTGTCCTCCTATCAGTGCGCCTGCGCCGACTGAAGACCGGTACGGCGAAGGCGCGAAATTTAAAACGCAGACAGGGCCAGCCAGAGGACGAGTGTGTTTGCTGGCCCTGTCAATCAAGAAGGGGGCGTCATTATGAAAGGAGGATGCGGCTGCTACCAGCAAGTAGCCGCCCTACTTGCTGCTAGAGAGGTAATTTACATATTATAAAAGTCCGTTTTTTGAAGAAACTATAGAACCAAAATCAGTAAGAGCATTATATATTGATATATATCACAGTATAAGGAATTTAAGTAGCCCAAAAAAAAAAATGACTTTAGTGGGGTGACAGAAGCCCTTTAACCACTGTTTCCTCGTCACTGCACAAACTTGTCACAGAATCTCTATCCATATACCGATGATATACACAGAGTTTATGAATTAATGGTGGGTATTGCATATCCTTACCTTAGTGGATATGAGCCGCCTATTATATCACACTAGGGAGCTATAGCATAGGGACTTGGCATGGGGTTTCTTCCTTTTGTATTAGCATAGGTTAGCAGAACTAACAGCATGGAGAAGTGAATTAGGTTCTGTAGTACAGTATAAAGGAAGTCAGCACACTTCCCCCTTTAAATCAAATGAAAGAGTTTATCGCTTGTCCCCGACATGTAGCTGGAGTACCGGTCAGGGCCCATTGATCTTTACGTAGAGGCTGGACGGCAAGTGAATGTATAGCTGCTTACCAGGTGCTGGTGATAGGATGAATGGCCCCTGGAATGTTGTATCCTGTAAGGTAAGGTCACCGATATCTCAATTTTCTGCAGCGGTTATGTCATTATAAGAAGCTCAATCTATTCTAGAAAACTAGTGAATGATTCCAACTTCAGAATATCAGATGGAGAAAAGGGGAGTGCACAGTTTACGGTTGCACTGGAGCCTAAGATGGCCCACAAGGTCCCTTTGTTCCATATTAGTAGACCTGTACTACAATATGTGTGATAGCTGAGGGTCCGGTTACAGATTTGGCATTGGAGCCCACTAACACAACTCATACCTAGGTCTTGATATTGGGTTCAAATTCATCTTGACCCATCGTCTTCTACGTTGACTATACCTAATGGCCTCTCTTTTAGGTTGTGGCCACATGGTTTCCTGAGGCAGCTTTGGAAGCCAAAACCAGGAGTGAATTCACAAAAGAGCAGACATCGTATCTGTCCTTCATACTTTCTCACCTTTTATGATCCACTCCTGATTTGGGCTTCCAAAACTGCATTATTAAACCTGACCCTGTGGCCGTACCCTAAATATTTGCATTTTATGCATAGCAAGGCTTCACTCTGACTCCTATGATTACAATGGTCCCACTAGTCATGGTGATGTTCACACTTATTATTTTTAGCATGTGTCATAATCTGACAAAATATCCTGTGTCTGCCTTGTCTGCATGGCTATCTGCGTGGGTTGTTCTTGTGAAAGATCACATCTCATTCCACAGAAGCCTCTTCCATAAACCCTAAACATTTGCACGTAGTCGGTTAATTTGCTAAATTAGAGGATTTTACTAGGTCTGTAATAATTGCATCTGGCCATACATATTAGATAAATGTTGCCCGGACCTTTTGATTTTGCCAAGACTAGCCGATCATCTAGTGTTTATGAGGGCCTCCTGACTCTCCCCCAGTAACGGATGGGAGGAGGATCCATTTGCTCTCATGGAAGATTAGCCACAACCAGAGGTGTCTAATGGTGTCTTACTCCCCTCTCCCCATGGTGTGGTCGAGAGAGATAGGAGCATCCGCTCGACAACTGTCTAAGTCAGTGATAGGCAAACTGCGGCTCTCCAGCTGTTGCAAAACTACAACTCCCACCATGCCCTGCTGTAGGCTGAAAGCTGTAGGCAGTCTTTGCATGCTTGGAGTTGTAGTTCTGCAACCGCTGGAGAGCCGCAGTTTGCCTATCACTGGTCTAAGTCAAGGTGTCACTGTATATTTTGTGTTAGACATTTATCACTGATCTGAACCAATATGTGTCAGCCATAGACATGAGATACTTACCTGCAGACCATTGGAAGATCCAGCTAAATTTGGGGAGATCTGCAACAATTTGATGTCTGTGCCCAAGATGCTATCGAACGAAACTGGATCCACCCATGATCTGCAGATAAATATCTCATGTCAATGGCCAGCTTTAATTCCATGCCCTTACATGGCTTATTCTGTAGTGGAGTTTGCACGAAAAATTGAATGTTGGCTTGGAATGCATCCCTTATAATTGGACAGTTGCCTGTATCACATTTTGGGAATATCACTTTGGGGATGATTGCAATTCTTTCCTTTATTCAAAATTACACATTTCCTAAGATTTATTTTGCATAGGGAACCCGAAAGGCAGTTAGACGTACGTTACTGATTAAGCATTGTTGCATAAAAAGCTGTCTGGCAGTGTCATTGTGGCACGTTAAGACAACGTAATTTGGGCACCACATGGTACACCAAAGAGAAAGAGGCTTCAATAGAAGGTACTGCACAGATCAAAGGCCAGGCCAGTGCATATTGGCTTCTTCTTTGAAAGGACCACCCTTATAGAAGACCATTTCTTGCTGGACTTTTAGGTGGTGCTTTACTCATCCTGAGTATGAACATGTATTGTGCTGAACTGTTGAAACCACAATTGTGGAGACTTCAAGGCTTAAAGGCTATGAACACCTTTTTTATTATTGCATTCTACTCATATTGGGCAAAAAAAAAAATCTATTGGTCTTTATTAAAAATGTTTAGCTTAGATGCAGGGGTTAAAAATCAGTCTCTTTGCAAGCTGTCACTTTCTGTTTTTTAGTCATCTGAAAATTCATGTGTAGCTTTTATCTCTGATCTCCTGACCTCATAAACACTCATTATAGCTCAATTCTTATCAAACTAATAAGAATATGGATTAAATAAGTGTTTATGAGGTCAGGAGATCAGAGATAACAGCTACACATGAGCTGTCAGATCACAGGATTCAAAGAAAACAGTGACAGCTTGCAAATAGACAGATTTCTAACCCCTGTATCTCAGAAATGGATAAACATTTTTAATAAAGACCAATTGAAAAAATGCTTTTTAGCCCAAAATTAGTAAAATGCAATCATAAAAAGCCCCTAAAGGTGTACATAGCCTATAAATCTCTCGGCATTTCCTATCAATAACTTGCATCCTTTCAAGTGTCATTATTACTCCAGGCACTGACCAATAATCTAATGTAGGAAATGATTTGGTGGACCTTCCATTAATCTATACAGAACATGAACACATCATAAAGTATGATCATTGTACACACAGGACATACCATCAATAAATTCTAATATATTGTTAGTAAATCAGATTGGGTCCAAATCAGATTCAAATTGGGTTGACCTTTGGGGGCCATTATTATGCCAAAACCTGGGCCCAGTGGAAGATGCTCTGGTACTCTGTTGGGCAAGTCTGACCCTGAGAAAGCGTAAATAAGAGAATGAATGGATGGAGAAATATGGGGTGGTCTTCAGATTTCTACTTTCTGGTCCCTCTTGACACAGGAAGTAATCACTAGCCTGCTTCAGCCAGTGATTGACTGAGTAGTCACATAGCCATGTCAAGAGGGATCAGAAAGTAGAGAACAATGGACAACCCAGGAACTGGAGTAGCAGGAGATCGGAGAGATGAGATTATTATTATTTTCTTTTATTTCTTTAAGCTATGCTAACCCTTTAAGAAAATAATAGATTGGATGGGCAAACCCTTTAAAGTTTCGTAGGCCTAGATGATAGTGGTCATTCCAAGTTTCCAGATATTATTTTGAAGCAACCAAAAAGTGACTCAGAACCACATAAGATAATTATGTTTGACGGGGTAATAATGTCAAGGA
The DNA here is from genome assembly GCF_905171765.1 of Bufo bufo. Classification (NCBI taxonomy): domain Eukaryota; kingdom Metazoa; phylum Chordata; class Amphibia; order Anura; family Bufonidae; genus Bufo; species Bufo bufo. Next base: position 22,023,864 of record NC_053398.1, on the reverse strand, counting down.
GCAGTTGGAATGGAAAAAGTTGACGTTTCCTCGCAACCTTAAAAACAAAGAGAAGAACAAGAGGAACTCGATTTGTCAGTTTTGCCAAAAATATGAATCTTTTGGAAACCCTTCTGACAAACCCACTGATGGCCCAAAAAGTTTCTATATTGCAAAGGGAATGTCCATACAATCAAACACTGACCTGTAATATATGGTAATAGAGCTCTCTTGATGATGTTCATCATCTACACTTCCTAGGTAACTTAGGGTAAGGGAAGTCCCACACAAAGTGACGTGAGAGATTGTCACCATAGTAGGGATAAGGTGGGGTTAAGGTGGGCAAGAATCCTGCTAGATAAAGAGTCTCCAAGATTATGAGAATCAAGCATATATAGTTAGCTTTTCTGTGAGGTATCTGCCACTGCTTTATGGTGCCTATAAACCTTCTTTCGACATTTGACTAACAGCTGATGCATACAATGAAGTAGAGATAGAGATAATTCATCCTACATTTAACCCCTTCCCGACATCCGCCAAACATGTACGTTGGATGTCTGATCTTTAAAGATGGCACCTGCTCAGGAGCTGAGAGGCTGCCAGCTGTTTTACACAGCAGACACCCGGACGCAGAGTCAATAATTGGCAATAATGCTGATCATGGGCTTTTAACCTCACAGAGTTCCTAGTAAGTTACAACCACAGCATTTTAGCAGGAGCCATTTTGTTGCTATGATAGCCTCGTGCCATCTGAAGGCTTATGGCAGGGCTCCATAGGAACATAGTAAATCTCCTCTAGGCTGCAATGTCTATGGGAGAAGTAATTAGACAATTGCATTTTAAAAAACCCTTGGGGAAGGGGGGGCTTTAAAAAGTGTAAAAAAAAAAGTTTACTTTTTAAAAAATGCAAAAAAAATATATATAAATATAAAATATTAAAAAATATAATTAGAATCACTCCCCTTTCCTCGTATTAAAAACACACAATAAAAAAATAAACATTATTAGCATTGCTGTGTCTCAATACTCTCAAAATATAAAAATACTTAACAGTGAATGGCATAAAGGAAAAAATCTAAATGGATGATTCACCTCCCAACTAAATTGTATACAAAAAAAGATCAAAAAACCACACACACCCCAAAATGGTATCAATAAAAAATACAGAGCACCCCACAAAAAAATGATTCCTCACACAGCTAAGGCATAAATATAATAAAGTTATGGGGTCAGAATATGGCAATGGAAAGAGATCCAAAGATTTTATTTTTATTAAAACCCAAGAGAAATTATAAAAGTGTGCTATTGCTGTAATCATACTGACCTGTCATACTGGTCAGTTTTACCACAAAGGGAACACCGTAAAAACACAGAAAACTTTGGCAGAATTGTGTGTTTTTTTCCCCCAATTCCACCCCATTTGGATTTTTTTGCCAGCTTCCCACTACATTGTATGCAATATTAAATGGTGCCATAAGAAAATTTAACTTAAAGAGGACCTTTCACCGATTCTTACCCTATGAACTAACTATACAGATATGTGGAGCGGCGCCCGGGGATCTCACTGCACTTACTATTATCCCCGGGCGCCGCTCCGTTCTCCCGCTATGCCCTCCGGTATCTCCGCTCACTAAGTTATAGTAGGCGGAGATACCAGTCCCTAAGTTATGGTAGGCGGAGTCTGCCCTAGCGCTGGCCAATCGCAGCGCAGAGCTCACAGCCTGGGAGGTTATTTTCTCCCAGGCTGTGAGATCTGCAATGCGATTGGCCAGCGCTAGGGCAGACTCCGCCTACTATAACTTAGGGAACGGAGATACCGGAGGGCATAGCAGGAGAACGGAGCGGCGCCCGGGGATAATAGTAAGTGCAGTGAGATCCCCGGGCGCCGCTCTCCATGTCTGTATACTTAGTTCATAGGGTAAGAATCGGTGAAAGGTCCTCTTTAAACAAGCACTCATACAGCTATAGGAATGGGGGGGGGGGGGGGGGGAAGAATTATGGATTCCATCTGTCAGGAAGGGGTTAAACCTAAATGCCCTGAATAAAACAGCACTTAACCTAATAAGGCCTGTTTCACACTTGTGGGGTTGTTTTCCGGCATAGGATCTCAATACCGGAAAAAAAACGTTTCCGTTTAGTCCTCATGCATTCTGAATGGAAAAAGATCCGTTCAGGATTGCATCAGGATGTCTTCAGTTCCGTTTTGCGACTGGACACAAAACCGCTGCAAGTCATAAAAATAGAAAAAAAACTGATCTGTCACTGAAAGCAATGTAAGTCAATGGTGACGGATCCTTTTTTTTTTTAGGAGCCTAAAATGTTGGATCCGTCACCCATTGACTTTTAATGTATTTAGTGACGATTTGTTTTTTTTTCCGGTTTGATTTCACACAACCGCATCCTAACGGAACGGATGCCTCCTGATGTGCAAAATCAAAAAACGGATCCGTTTCATTCCTGTACTGGGATCCTCTGCCGTATCTCAAAACCAGAATCAACAACGCAAGTGTGAAAATAGCCTAAGGGTGGCCCTGTGCAGAAACCTGACCCTAATGTACCTATGAAGGAACCTATCTATGATGATCCTCCGATACACTACTGCACGGCATGACCTGCTTCACCCGGGGGGGGGGGGAGATCTGGAGAAACATCTGGTTCCACATGCTTGGTGTTTGTTCCTATAATTGTTCTTGTTTTGTGTCAAATGGGAAGTGTGAAAAAGTGGGGCGCTACCTGTGTTCCTTGTTCTGATTTCACTAAAGGTGAGAAAAGGAAAATGAGAAGTTGAGGACACAAATGGTACGAAAATAAGGAACTGTTCCAACCAGACACCAGCGTCCCACACCTATACATGGGACAGTATTCTGAAATGAGTGTCTACATATGACCATGGGACTCAGGCTTTTAAGGGGAATTTCCATCTTAGAACACTGTGGCACAGTATATGGCTTGGATATGCCATAGCATTATGATTGAAAGAGGTCCAACCTCTGGGTCCCCCCACCAATCTGGAGAATTAAGAGACTAAGGAACCTTCAGTTTTTCATAAGATTGTCGCTGTGTAGGAAAAATCTCTGAAGCATCTGCAGCACTTAATGGGGCTAGGATATGCCATACATGTCTGATAGTCCCAACTCTGGGACCTGCTCCTATCTCAAATACTGGACTCTGAGGTAAATGGAAAGGTGGCCGTGCATGCAAGACCACCCTCCATACACTGTTTTAGGCCTTCAAAACTATCTGAGCGTGCTCATTCTGCTATTTTTGAAAGTCCTGTATATGGCAGTGAATGGAGAGGTCGCCACGCATGCCCTATGTGCCCTCCGTACACTGAGATAGGAGCGGATCCAAGAGGTAGGACCCACACATCAGACATTAAAGGGGTTGTCCCATCTTGGACGTTGGGGGCATATAATTAAGATATACCCCTAATTCCTAATAGGTGTGGGTCCCACCTCGGGGACCTGCACGCATCCTTAGGACCGAGCCCGCAAACCACACATGCGCAGCCGCCCTCCATTCAGTGCAAGAGCTGGCTCAGCTATTTCTGTAAGCCCCATAGAAGCGAATGGAGCGGTGGCCGCACTTGTGCGGTGCGCTTCCTGGGTTTTTTCGTCTCTCATATAGAAAGCAGCCGCGTACACGCGATGTGTCCTCCATCACTTTGCAGGCTCCGTTCCAAGGATCATCAATCAGACACTGGAAGCATATCTTAGCGATATGCCCCCAATGTCCAAGATGGGAATACCCCTTTAATGGCCATATCCTATAGCTATGCCATAAATGTCCCAGAAGGGACAACCTCTTTTAACTAGCACTGTGTGGCCTTTTCATTTTGAGGATTTTGGGTGTCCAAGCAGTCGTGGAGATGATATACCATTACTTTCTGCGATGAGACAACCCCCCGTCCTATAAAGCAAAGTCACATTTTTGAACAGCTACAAAGGGTTTGTTTCTAGTCTGTAACCATGTATTGTAGACGCATTGCTTTGAATAGGAAATGAAGACATCAAATGGTAGGATATTTTTAATCAAGACTTTTTGCAACATGTCAATATTTGTTTTTATGTTAGATGCTTTGTAGCAATAATGAAAATATATGGTTACAAAGTTCTATTGTAAACTCCCTTTATTAAGGCACTTTACCGTCTCTGTCTTGAATTCATCTGCATAAAAAGCTGAATACCTATTGAAGTACTGACTTATCTCGCACTGATGCTGTAAGATAGTCCATTCAAAATTCTTCTTGCTGAGATACATATTGGTCAAAATGCAAGGGACGTATAACTCCTTGCAGTGGCATAGCTATAGGGGAAGCAGGGGGAGCGGCTGCTTTGGGGCCCAAAATCAAAAGGGGCCCACCCAGTTGGAGGACTCAACAGTATTATACAATGACATTATATACAGTGACATGACATACAGTATATAAGTGTGGGAAACAGATGGAGCGTCTGCTGGGCTTTGTCTGAGAGAGAGCAATCTTGACTAGCCATGGGAGTGGGGGTTGCAAAAAAATTGCTGGGGGGGAGGGGGCTCGTTAAAAAATTTGCTGTGGGGCCCAGTCATTTGTAGTTACGCCACTGGCTCCTTGCAGAATTCGGCTGATAGGGAATGCTGAGAGGTCTCAACAGCATTGGACTGGCCCACTAGAGTACCAGAGGATCCTCTGGTGGGCCCAGGCTATGATACTATCGTGGGCTCCAAAGGTCCAGGAAAAAAAAAACACTATTTATTTGAGTCAAAACCTATTAGACTTTATTGATGATATGGGGGTTGGGCCCCGAGAATACTTTCCTCTGGTGAGCCCTATGAACCTCAGTTCGACTAGATCTCAGCCTTGATATTTGTGGATGCAGATCTGTCAGAAGTGTGTGCCACCCGTGGCCTAAGGAACTGTGAGGTCATAGCAAACTCAGAGCTCCGCTGGGGAGCAGGGGAGCACAACCTTTTCTGGTTGGCGGCCACAAGCCAAACCCAAGGGCCGAAAAGGGGTATAGCCAACTGAAATAGTCTATTTATTGGCATATCAAAAATACAGTATAGATCATAAATGTCTGGTTACACTTCCGGGACTCCCATCTAATGTGAGAATATATGGAAAATACATGTGAGCAGCCCCAAGACATAGACATGCATATCTGTTACCAGATGGTTGGGGGGCCGCACAGAATGGTGTTGAGGGCCACAGGTCCGGCACCGCTGCTGTAGAGGGATCTGATAAAATGATACTAGTTAAAGCTTCAGCTGACAGACAATCAGGCTAAAAGTAAGATAAATAAAGACCTTAAAACAACTTTACTAAGGCACAAATATGTTTACAGCAGTTGTCGCTTCCCTTCCCCCACTCCTATTAACTTGACATACAGAAGGACACTGCATTACTCCGCAGGGGATCAGAGCTGAGAGATAGAAACGCACAGCAACATGGCCTCCCAACAAGAGCCCGTCAGACCATGAGCGGGCTTCCAGATACAAGGCGAGTTTAAAGGGCCAGCGGGGGTCCTAGGCTAAAAGAGTCTGCCCGAATAGCCAGGGGTAAGGGTTGGAGGGTTGGGGCGCTCGGTGGTTAAAGGGGAACTCTGCAGTTAAAGGGGAGCTTACCATGGCCTGGAAGGGACCACCTCCCCTCGCCACTGTTCAGTCAGCGTGGCCCACCTGACCTGGGATGCAGGTTCATGAGGGGGAGGGGTGCCCTTTCCGAGACAGTGGCAGGCGTGCTGGGGGACCACACTTCCCTTCTCCCACTGCATTACTCTGCAGGGGGGCAACAATCAGGACAGTAAGGGGCGTAGCTATAGGGGGTGCAAAGGTAGCAGTCACTACCGGGCCCAGGACCTTTGTGCCACATAAGAAGACATCGGTATTCTAGAAAGTGAATGCTGGCCAAGTTACACCTCTGGCTGGAGGGAAGGGGTTGGGTCAAAAATTTGGCATGGGGGGGTTACATTTTTGCCTTAGGCAGCAGGAAGGCTATGTGCTTCCCTGCCCCTGGCCACGAAACACTGAGGGAAGGGGGGCCCAAGCTGGACTCTTGCACCAGGGCCCAAGAGCCTTTAGCTACACCCCTGAGTGCAGTAAAAGAATTTACCAAATATGGCTTATAGAAAAACTTTTAATAAATGTATCCAATTATCTATTCGCTCAATACAGTTTAATTTTTGGGTTATATCAAAATTATAAGATTCAGACAAAATGTTGAACAACTCTGAATATTGCAGAAATATTCACAAAAAATTCACGCAAAAAAAAAAAGACAGAATGGTGATCACATCGTCCAGTAACAAAAACTGAAATACACAAAGAAATAAAATATGTATTTAACCCATTCCTACACCACTTATGTTGCAGTTGGAGGTGATTTCCTACATTGCAAAGTGCAAGTACTCAAAAAGCGCCCGTCAGCAGGATTAGGCCTATTAATCCAGGCCTAGTGTATGCTAGGGTTGATCCTGCTGTTTAATATGACACCTGTCTTGTGAACATCGGCTCCGGCCTTCCAGGGAAAAAATACTTTTAAGCAAATTATGGCTTCAGTGCACCAATGAAGGAAGGGGTGCTTGCACCTTAGCTCGGTGCACCTCAGCTCCTCAGCTTTTTGGTACTGACCGTACCCCTACGTGCACTGAAGCCCTCATTTGCATAAAATAATAAAAGTAATTTTTCTCAGGAATGCCCCAACCGATATTCACAAGACAGATATCATTTTATTCAGCAGGATCAACGCTGTCGCCCCCTTGGGGAAGGCACCCCGGTGGGCCTAATAGTCGCTCCTGCGGGGAAGGCACCCCCGGTGAGTTTAATAGCCGCTCCTGCGGGGACGGCACCGCCGGTGAGCTTAATAGTCGCTCCTGCGGAGAAGGCACCCCCGGTGAGCTTAATAGTTGCTCCTGGGGGGAAGGCACCCCGGTGGGCTTAATAGTCGCTACTGGGGGGAAGGCACCCCGGTGGGCCTAATAGTCGTCCCTGGGGGGGAAGGCACCCCAGTGGTCCTAATAGTCGCTCCTGCGGGGAAGGCACCCCGGTGAGCTTAATAGTCGCTCCTGCGGGGAAGGCACCCCGGTGGGCTTAATAGTCGCTCCTGGGGGGAAGGCACCCTGGTGGGCTTAATAGTCGCCCCTGGGGGAAAGGCACCACGGTGGGCTAAATAGTCGCCTCTGGGGGGAAAGCACCCCAGTGGTCTTAATAGTCGCCCCTGGGGGGAAGGCACCCCAGTGGGCTTAATAGTCTCCCCTGGGGAAAAGGCACCCCGGTGGGCCTAATAGTCGTCCCTGGGGGGGAAGGCACCCCAGTGGTCCTAATAGTCGCTCCTGCGGGGAAGGCACCCCGGTGAGCTTAATAGTCGCTCCTGCGGGGAAGGCACCCCGGTGGGCTTAATAGTCGCTCCTGGGGGGAAGGCACCCCGGTGGGCTTAATAGTCGCCCCTGGGGGAAAGGCACCACGGTGGGCTAAATAGTCGCCTCTGGGGGGAAAGCACCCCAGTGGTCTTAATAGTCGCCCCTGGGGGGAAGGCACCCCAGTGGGCTTAATAGTCTCCCCTGGGGAAAAGGCACCCCGGTGGGCTTAATAGTCGAGGAAATGGATGGAGCAGCTGCAAGACCTCGTCTGAGAGAGTGATCTTGACTAGCCATGGGAGTGGGGGTTGCACATGAATTGGGGGTTTGCGAAGAAGTTGCTGGGAGGGGGTGGGGGCCTGTTCAAAAATATTCTGTGGGGCCCAACCAGTTCTAGTTACTCCACTGTCTTGATCTATCTTTAGGATAGGTCATCTACAGAAGATCAAAGGGTTTACAACTTCCGTACCCCCCAGCAATCAGCTGTTTGCAGGAGCTTCTGTGCGCCGTGCCATGGGGCCTTAATCACCTTGAGGATTTGGGGGGCCTCAACCACCCACCCTACATACCCAGGCTGCTTATTCCGATCCACCCCACCTATCATTTTTTTGTTACGCCTCTGGCGTATATATACTATATGGGTAGTGTATGCACTTTTCACCTCTGGGAACCCCTCCTTTTAGTAAAATGGAGATTTCCTTATGGCTTTTCAATGATCCTATCCACTTCCATAGATTTTGGGCCGTGTACAAGCGTGGCATTGTGGCTGCTTTGGAGGGTCAGTTGGGGTCCAGGTCCTAGAAGTAGGGATTTTTAGCGCGTGGTCCTCCTCCGAATCTAATCTGCCCCTGTCCTGGATAATAACATAAAATCTCGCACTGTAATAAAAGGGCGATCATGCATTTGGAAGCTATCTTCAGGCCACGGCTAGACTTTCATCCCAGTCAGTAAGGGGTTTGCAACTCACATTGTATGATGGAACTGTCGTACTGAACGAGGGCGCTATTACATGGACAGATAATTGGGCCAGTTTTTAGTGGACAAAGTGGGAAAAGTTTGGCAAACTTTGGGTCATTGTTTGCTCCCCATCCTCCATATTGTGTTCGGTATGTGCTTCTTAGGATCCATTCACACATCCGTAATTATGGGTCCGCATCCGTTCCTCAATTTTTAGGAATGGGTGTGGACCCATGCATTTGAATGGGGCCGCAAAAGATGCGGACAGTACACCGTGTGCAGTACGCATCCATAGTTCCGCGGAGAAGATAGAGCACGTCCTATTCTTGCCCGCAATCGTGGACAAGAACAGGCATTTCTATCATAGGGCCGGCCATGTGCCGGTCTGCAAAATGCGGAACGCACACGGCCGGTATCTGTGTTTTGCGCAATTGGAGGACCCCAAAACACTTATGGACGTGTGAATGGACCCTAAAGCTGATGCACCAGGAATGCATCCATTGTCCAACTGTTTCATGACTCCAAAGTCCCGTGACTAAATTCATTGTCTAATTCAATTAAAGATTTTGCTAAAAGCATTGTCTGTTGTGTAGTGTAAGCGCCTTTCGTTTCCTGTGGCATGGATGTGTGTTCTACCAGAAAGAGGAGAAAGGTCATATATTCTCAATACTTTTTTTCAAAATTAAGTCTTTATTTATTTTTAATTAATATATTTTCAATACTTAAAGAGGACCCGTCCTTTCTCCTGACTGGAGATGAGCGAATTTCATATTTTGAATTTGTTCACGCTTCGTTTGGTGGTAAAAGCAGAATTGTGTTATGGATTCCGTTACCACGGATATCTTTATACATAGTTATTAGATCTCCCCTCAGTCATCTTTTTTTTCTAAACTGAATAACCCTAATTTTGATAATCTTTCTGGGTACTGTAGTCCACCCATTCCAGTTATTAGTTTAGTTGCCCTCCTCTGAACCCTCTCCAGCTCTGCTATGTCTGCCTTGTTCACAGGAGCCCAAAACTGTACACAGTACTCCATATGTGGTCTGACTAGTGATTTGCAAAATGGCAGGACTATGTTCTCATCACCAGCATCTATGCCCATTTTAATGCAACTATTATCTTATTGGCCTTTGCAGCAGCTGCCTGACACTGGTTTCTACAGTTAAGTTTGCTGTTCACTAAAATTCCTAGGTCCTTTTCCATGTCATTGGGGCCCAATACTGACTATTAGGACCACATTTACTAAGCACCAATCCTGTGGAACTGACATTGTCATTATGGAGTCCTTTAACAATTCTGGATCATCTATTTTTATGATTCTTTGTTGTGCCATTCCACTCCTCTATTATATCTACTGAAAGTTTATGATTGAATTGCCAGCAGTTTGTAGTGAAGGTCCAGCTGGGTGTTACAAGTTGGGGGGGGGGGGGGGGTGTCCCTGCATGATCTGACACTATCCAATCAGTGTTACCAGTGTCAGACTGTACAGGGGACCACCCGAAACTACTAACACCCTTCTGTACCTTCACTGAAAACTGCTGGCAATTCATTCATAAAAATCTAGTAGGAATAATAGAGGAATGGCACAACATCGAATCATAAGAATAGATGCCCCAGAATTATTATTACGTGGGAAATGCAAGTAGTTACTAAAGTAGACATGTCAGGAGAGGTGAGAGATCCTCTTTTAGGAGGGGTAAAACCACTTACAGGTCGTGCCTGTGTAAGCCGTGTACCGGGGTGGGCTCCCCAGGATACAATGAAGTCACGAACGAGCAAAACAACTCCACCACCAGCTTTTGGCAAAACAGAATTTTACTTAACGTGGTAATGAACACAACCACAAACGCTGGGAACATACAATAAATTTACATACACCCAGCCCGAAGGCTGAGACCCTTGTGCTGCACAGCTTGCCGCCATCCGATGGATGCAGGAGGAAAGTGTGGTAATTTACCTACTGGCGGGCATGACTAAACTGCCACACATAACGGAACTGCCACACCTTACCTGTTATTACCCTAAAAAAACAAGACTAACTGTTTGGGTGTGTGGTACAGGCTAGCCTGCAGTGCAGCACAGCGGCTTACAATCTTACACAGATCTACAGTATTTCCCCTCCCATAACTGGTCTTGTAGCACGTGCCTGAGTGTTCCTTCTGGGCAAAACGCCAGTTTGTGGGAAGTTTATCAGCTCCCTAGTGTGAAATGTCACTTTAAGTTATGGAGTCCTTGCAATGGACAGTAGCAACACTTGTGGCCTGACACAGAGACCCCAACTAAGTAACTAACTACAGGCCTGGTCTCAGTCTCTAGGCGCCAACACTGTGATGAGGTGCGTGCACAATCTTACCGACCCAGGTCTGCTCTGCATCCGCTGGTGACTCTGAACAGAACAAATGCCCAGTAGCACCCCACCTCCCCAGTCATCATGACAACCCCCCAACTCACCAGTAGTCACAGCAGGTCCCACACTACTCCAGTAGTCACAGAATGCACCCCCTTTGCTCCCCAATAGGGCAGTTCCTTCACTTTCCCAGTAGTCATAGCAGTCCACTAGTGATCACAGCAGGACATCTCCCCTTCCTCAGCAGGACTCTTATCGGATCATTCCTTCCTCCCAGTAGTCACAGCAAGGCCACCCCTTTTGCATGCCCCCCCTACGTGCTCCATGTTGATGGGAAGTTAGGTATGATCACCTAATTCCTGGCTGTTGTCTGCAGCTTCCTGTATCCGTCTCTGACGGCGCTTTGTAGTTTCTCTTCCAGACTGGAGCATTCTGTGATGGCTTCTGCTAAAGGAGCTGGATATTGTAAATGGAAGCCACAAAATGCATAATTAGCACCAGGGACAGAACCAGGGTGGTAGCAGTAACACCCTGGCCCTGACATGGTATAGGTTCCTATGCCACATAGGAGGACACCATTATATGGCATCTGACAAGTTAGGTCACTGAATAGCATGGAAATTAACACAGAGCCAATCCTCTAGTCACTTTGTGTCTCTCCTGTTTCGCGGTCCACTGGGGCCCCCAGGAATTCTCGTGGGGCTCGGCCTGCGAGGGACCCCATTGGAGTAGCGGGACAGGTCACACATGTGCCTGCGGAATCTTCAGTTCCGACTCCTTTGCGGGCGGACGAGGTTCCGGCGTCCGTGCCAACGTGATCGCGTATCCATGCTGGGCCGCTTGAGCGTCCGCGTGCGCTCTTGAGAGGAGGTTCACAAAGGGTTACGCGGCCGAACGTATGCGCATCTTATTTGCTACGCCGGCCGCTGACGGGGAATATACCTGTACATAAACTCTAGTAGATTAGAGGGCAGGCATGGGTTACGTGATCAATGACCAGCAATGGCCGCACAAGTGTCAGGGATTAGGATAATCATATGGCCTATGAGGAATAGACACATGGCACTCTGTGATTGGCTAGCAGGTGTTTAAGAGGTGATCTCCCTGGCTGGTCAGTGCCCACTGTTGTTTTGACTACCTGTTGCTGTTCACATTCTTCCAGACTACCTGTGCCTGACCTCTGACCTCTGACTTCCTCAATCCATCTCTAGAGACTGCCTGTGGGAAACTTCTATGCGGAACAGTTTGTCTCGTGTTGGACCTCGGATCGGACCCTGGAAATGTCTCGTCCCTAGGTGCTACGTTACACGGACTATTTCTGTGCATATGAACTCTGGCCTGGTCTGGCTGTCCCTTGTGAGTTTTCCTGCACAAGTTATTATTTGGATTGATTACCTGCATATGATTTCTGGTCTGGACTGTACTGCCGTCATCTAATAAATCCACCATTGTTTAAACTCTGTCTGGTTGTTTGGGGTTCTGCACTATTACACTATGTCAATTTGGTTTTAACCAGCCCTGATATACAGATCCAGTCGATATTTGGTGTGACTGTCCTTTGGCTTCAGCGTCAGTTCCTCTAGGTATACTTGCATGCAGTTTTTGAAGGAATTCAGTGGGGACGTTGTTCTAAACATCTTGGAGAAGTAACCACAGATCTTCTGTGGATGTAGGCTTGCTCAGATCCTTCTGTCGTTTCATCTAATCTTAGACAGACTCCAGGATGTTGAGACCAGGGCTCCATGGTGGCCATATCATGACTTCCAGGACTCCTTGATCTTCTTTCCACTGAAAATAGTTCTTAAGAGGACCTTTCATGGGTCCAGACATTATGAAATAAGTAGGGGGTTAAGTAGGGCATAGTGCAGGGATGTAATATCGCTTACTAGTGTGTCTGTCTGCCGCTCCGTTCCCCCGCTGTGGCCCCCGTTCACTTTGCCCGCCTGATATGCTAATGAATAGCATCGGTACAGGGAGGAGGAGACTGTCCTGTTTCTCAATGGGCGTCTCCTTCTCCCTGGCAGTGAGCTGTCCAATCGCAGCGGAGAGCGTCACAGCCAGGGAGAAAAAAACCTCCCCTTCTCCCTGGCTGTGACTCTCTCTGCTGCTATTGGACAGCTCACTGCCAGGGAGAAGGAGACGCCCATTGAGAAACAGGACAGTCTCCTCCTCCCTGTACCGATGCTATTCATTAGCATATCAGGCGGGCAAAGTAAACGGGGGCCACAGCTGGGGAACGGAGTGGCAGACAGACACACTAGTAAGCGATATTACATCCATGAATTATGCCCTACACAACCCCCTACTTATTTCATAATGTCTGGACCCATGAAAGGTCCTCTTTAGGCTACTTTCACACTAGCGTTCGGAGCGGGTCCGTCTGATGAAACATGGATCCTCTCCGATAATGCAGACGTTTGCATCTGTTCAGAACGGATCCGTCTGCATTATAACTTAGAAAAATTTCTAAGTGTGAAAGTAGTTCAGACGGATCCGTTCAGACTTTACATTGAAAGTCAATGGGGGACGGATCCGCTTGAAGATTGAGCCATATGGTGTCATCTTCAAGCGGATCCGCCCCCATTGACTTCCATTATAAGTCTGGACGGATCCGCTCGCCTCCGCACGGCCAAGCGGACACCCAAACGCTGCAAGCAGCGTTCAGGTGTCCGCTCACTGAGCGGAGCGGAGGCTGAACGCTGGCAGGCGGATGCATTCTCAGTGGATCCGCCTCCACTGAGAATGCATTAGGGCTGCGTTCAGGGCCGCTTGTGAGCCCCTTCAAACGGATGATGTTGGCTGATCATTGGGGATAATTGTCCTGCTGCAGAAAACATTTAAATTTAAACTATTAACGCTTCTATTTTTGAAAGCATTCTTCTTTGCAGTCTTTTTTCCACATCTGCCCAAAACCTTTGCACAGTACTGTTTATCATTTGCATTAATTAAGGGGATGGTGAGCGGGTGCTGGCTGTATAATACAGCTGACACCTGCTGGCAGTGACAGGGATCAGAGATGACTCTGACTCCGGTCATTTAACCCTTCAGATGCAGCAGTCAACAGCAACCATAGCATCTCAGGGATTAGATAGAGGGAAGGGGCTTCAAAAAAAACATGGTGGAATTGTGTTTTTTTCAATTTCACCCCACAAGCAATTCACCCTCCCCAAAAAATTATAATTAAAAAACTAAAAAGTTGGGCTGGTACTTAAGGGGTTAATTTTAAAAAACCTATTGTGGTCATTATTTTACTCTGATTTATGTTTTTTGTGATTTTGTTAATACTCTTTGTTTTATTTAACCTTTTGTTATCCACTGTAATCCCGTTAATAGATACTATTATACATAAGCTTCTGTAGTAATAACATTCATAGACAGGTGAAACTCGAAAAATTTGAATATCGTGCAAAACTCCATTTATTTCAGTAATGCAAATTAAAAGGAATTGCATTAATGCAGCTTAAAATTAGAATTTTGTGAAAAGGTTCAATATTCTAGGCTCAAAGTGTCACACTCTAGTCAGATAATTAATCCATACCCCCTGAGCAAAGGGGACCTGAGATTGTGACTTTGGGGTTTCATAAGCTGTAAGCCATAATCATCCAAATTATAACAAATAAAGGCTTGAAATATCTCGCTTTGCATGTAATGAGTCTCATGTGTTAGTTTCACCTTTTAAGTTGCATTACTGAAATAAATTAACTTTGCACGATATTCTAATTTTTCGAGTTTCACCTGTACATACCGTAAGTATCTGTGGCTACTAGACCTAGTAATAGGCACCACTTCATGGTCTGTGCAGATCACTTTTCAGCAGTCATCTCATTATCATCAAAGGAAGTGTTACAATGACAGATATCACTTTTGTATAGATAACAGCTTATCTGCTCCCTCTTGACCTCTGCACAGGTCACAGCGCAAGTCTAGAAAACTCCCCCATAGAATTTAATGGGGTCTTTTCCCGTAGCATATTTCTAAATTCTGTTAACAACAGCTCAGGCAAGATGGTCGACTCCATAATCATGTTCAGGAAAAAGAATTTAAAAAAATCTACAAACGGGCTGGTATACAATCAGGCTGTATATGATGCCGATCCTGGAAATTTAACCCCTTAGATGCCACTGTCATCTGTGGGGTTAGACAGAGAGAGCGGGCTCCATTTGTCCATTCGGAACCCCCCTAAAATCATGGGATACTGATCAGCTGCTTTAACAGCCTGGGACTTGTCAAGGTTCCCAGGCCTGTCATGGCTAACTGCCTTAAAAGCCATGCCCAATGCACGGCTTCTCAAGCAGTCTGTCAGAATCACATAGACTGCAACAGTTTTATTTTGCAGTCTCTGGGACAAGCAATCAAAAGAATGCATGGTCAAGCCGCCTAATGATCTGAAAATGTCCAAAATATTAAAATATAAAATTTTCCTGCGCGGTCAATATCATAACGAAAAAAATAAGAATCCACAATTTTAAATTTTTGGGGTGATCTGGTCCCCCCAAAAAATTGAATGAAAAGTCATCAAAAAATTGTACATACTCTAAATTTTTGAACCGCTCTATATTACAATCCGCATTGTCTTGGTGTGGCCCTCACAACTTGTATTGAATGTCTATGCATTATCTACATAAGTGAAGTACATCTTAAGATGTTGAGGCCAGGATTTTGTCTTTTTATAGCCAGGATCTGGAGGAAGGTTTGGTTGCCCACAAACAAAGGACAAATTTCCTGTGACGTCCCAAGAAGATTTATGCATTGAAGTGTTACGCATATATGACCCTCTCTAAGCCTTCTACACTTCAAATCAGGAACTTGGATTGAGAAAGAAAGAAAAACTTCATTATCAGTGGTGGCGTGCATTCTCCACTGGTCACACACATAGGAGGGGGGGGGGGGGCACCAAGACCAAACGTCTCCATTGCCCACTGTGTTGCTCTCAAAGTTATCGGGAGTCAATTTAAAGGGCATTTGAGTCGAAAAGGACCTGGCATCCAGATCTGTGGATGGTGCCAGCTAGCAGAATGGATGGGTATACCATTATCACGGTAAGTTGACCTCTTTCTAGAGAGCTTGGTGGCCTGTACTTGGGTCTGGTTCTCCAGAAGATACCAGTGTTTGAGGGATTATATCTATATCTAGATGCCAAGTAAAGAGACGGAGAGCAGAAATGTTTGTCAGCCCCCTCAGTATGGAATTAACGAGGCTCTTAGATAATCATTGGTTTCTATAGTCTTCGTTAGTAGACTTGAGGGGCTATCAAGCCATTGCTAAAGGTATTTTATTTATTCTGTTCCTAATCGCATAAAAAAAATGTCAGTAATTGTAAAAGTTGAATCTTTGAGGTTTTGCATATTCTGTTAGCATGGGTACTCTATAACTTATCTTCATAAAGACAAACTATTTATATTCTATAGATACGAGAACTTTGTGGTGTCTAGCACCTTGTTCTATCAAGCTTACAATCCTAAGGCACAATTTCAAGACATTTCCTATTGGATACTGTGCTGGAGTTTGTTCCTCAGCTAATATACTGTAGTTGTGAATCATAAAAGTTTGGCGTAATATCCTTCATTGGTTTCACTTGTCCAAAACTGCATCATTTATGGTCAGTAGACCAAGAATGTCCCATTGAAAGTCAAGGGATAGAGACATCATGAGAAGTCAGCAAAAGACTTGGTTATGAGATGAATTAGTCATGGAATACGATTTGTTACTTTGCTTGAGGTGGAAATAATTTGATCTGTGTCCAGTCATGTCATTAGAATGGAGATATGGAGTAAGGGGATTCGTGGAGGAGCCCCTACAGTAATAATCTATGGATAGATGATATAGAGCCATATTACTACAATATATGCCGCACATGTACAAAGAAATATTAAGATCCATTTGATGTGTAAAGATTTATATACATCCCTAAATTCAAATTATAACCACAAGAACAAATTAGAAAATGTAAATATACCTTGTGTTCAAGGGTATGTTAGAATGTAGCTGCTTCCAAAGTGCAACAAATAGATACAGATACAATTCTACAAAATACAACATCCAGTGATTCTGAAAACTGTATTTGGAAGAAACTGTCAATTATTTCTGTCAGTCTAGGCACATTTGCTATATATGTTTAAATAAATAAAAATATCTATCTATCTATCTATCTATCTATCTAATCTCTCTCATATCTATCTATCTCATATCTATATATCTTTATATCAACTTATATCTATCTGTATTCTATTCTGTTTTATTCTAATCTATCTCATATATATCTACAGTATCTCCTATCTATCTATCTAATATCTATCTATCTATCTATCAATCTATCTAATAACTATCTAATAAATATCTATCTATCTCATATCTATTTATCTATCAACTTATATCTATCTGTTTTCTATTCTGTTTTATTCAAATCGAATATATCTCATATCTATCTATCTTTCTATATATCTTTATATCAACTTATATCTATCTGTATTCTTATCTATCTATCTATCTATCTATCTATCTCTCATATTTATAGACCTAAAATGTAGCTTTATTTCTCGGACATAAATGTACAAATATTTTAAGCACTATAAAAGCTAGAGCACAAATTGCCGCTGTCATTGTCATTGTCATCGTGACTGTCATATTTCCATATTGTCCAAAATATAAAGTAATAACATGGCAGAATACATATAACACATGGGCATCAGGGACACTTAGTGCCTTCCTTTGCACTCTCCATACTTATAGCTTTAGGACAATACAGTCACACATCATATTATATTAAGTCTATATACAGACATTTGGGTTCATTTGTAAAGGTGTATTTGTAGTACATGTGTGATACGACCGGACCCACCGGTGAGGCTGAGTACAGGCTAGTCACTTTAGTTACACGGAAACCAGATCAGAACATATGGCAATGCTTGCAATAACAGTGCCTGCAGCTGTATTATATAATTATCTGCTAACCATCTGCTTCCTCCTGGCATTTAGATGTAATACACAAGTTTGTCCATTTTTTTTTACTGACTATAGATGTACTATTATAGCATTTTTACCTCGGTCTGTCAATAGTATATTTCGCCCTCTTTTGTGCAATATATGGAGCACAGGCCTTTTTGCCATATGCATCCATTATCAAAATGCCCTCATTGATGTCCTGTCACAACCTATGTTGTCACCCCCATTGGTCCTGTGACCTGTCCTGTTGCACCATGCAAGAGAATTTCCTTTTATTAGTGCCATTACTGCACATCCCTAATTCAGACCATGCCTGTTTAAAAAATGCAGACAAAGCAAATTTCTGCAATTTCACTCATCTCAAGTATCAACGCACCATCATCAACAAGAATGTGCTCTTAATGGTAACCAGCCATTTATCATGATATTATAACAGACTCATAGCAGAGCATTACACTGTATACAGATTTGTGGAGTGTCACTTTAATAAAAACACTTGTCCAGAAGTTGGAACTGAAATGTAGGGCTGTCAGAGCATGTTGAGAGTTGTAGTTTTGTAACAGCTGGATAGCTGCAGGTTGAGATCTTTGCTATATACAGGTGAACAATATGTAATCTGCGTTGCACAAAAAAATTGTGCAAATTGGTTCCAAGGCTCTTTGAAGATGTTGGTGTCTTTATTATAATGACTTTAAATATACAGAGCATCATTAAATAATACCTGCTACCTCTCCTGTGTGGTGTAGTATAGAGGATCTGTCGGCTCTCCTGTGTGGTGTAGTATAGAGGATCTGTCACCTCTCCTGTGTGGTGTAGTATAGAGGATCTGTCACCTCTCCTGTGTGGTGTAGTATAGAGGATCTGTCGGCTCTCCCGTGTGGTGTAGTATAGAGGATCTGTCAGCTCTCCTGTGTGGTGTAGTATAGAGGATCTGTCAGCTCTCCTGTGCGGTGTAGTATAGAGGATCTGTCAGCTCTCCTGTGTGGTGTAGTATAGAGGATCTGTCAGCTCTCCTGTGTGGTGTAGTATAGAGGATCTGTCAGCTCTCCTGTGTGGTGTAGTATAGAGGATCTGTCGGCTCTCCTGTGCGGTGTAGTATAGAGGATCTGTCGGCTCTCCTGTGTGGTGTAGTATAGAGGATCTGTCAGCTCTCCTGTGTGGTGTAGTATAGAGGATCTGTCAGCTCTCCCGTGTGGTGTAGTATAGAGGATCTGTCAGCTCTCCTGTGTGGTGTAGTATAGAGGATCTGTCGGCTCTGCTGTGTGGTGTAGTATAGAAGATCTGTCAGCTCTGCTGTGTGGTGTAGTATAGAGGATCTGTCGGCTCTCCTGTGCGGTGTAGTATAGAGGATCTGTCGGCTCTCCTGTGTAGTGTAGTATAGAGGATCTGTCAGCTCTCCTGTGTGGTGTAGTATAGAGGATCTGTCAGCTCTTCTGTGCGGTGTAGTATAGAGGATCTGTTAGCTCTCCTGTGTGGTGTAGTATAGAGGATCTGTCACCTCTCCTGTGTGGTGTAGTATAGAGGATCTGTCGGCTCTCCTGTGTGGTGTAGTATAGAGGATCTGTCGGCTCTCCTGTGTGGTGTAGTATAGAGGATCTGTCAGCTCTCCTGTGTGGTGTAGTATAGAGGATCTGTCAGCTCTACTGTGTGGTGTAGTATAGAGGATCTGTCAGCTCTCCTGTGTGGTGTAGTATAGAGGATCTGTCAGCTCTCCTGTGTGGTGTAGTATAGAGGATCTGTCGGCTCTCCTGTGTGGTGTAGTATAGAGGATCTGTCGGCTCTCCTGTGTGGTGTAGTATAGAGGATCTGTCGGCTCTCCTGTGTGGTGTAGTATAGAGGATCTGGCAGCTCTCCTGTGCGGTGTAGTATAGAGGATCTGTCAGCTCTCCTATGTGGTGTAGTATAGAGGATCTGGCAGCTCTCCTGTGTGGTGTAGTATAGAGGATCTGTCGTCTCTCCTGTGTGGTGTAGTATAGAGGATCTGTCGGCTCTTCTGTGTGGTGTAGTATAGAGGATCTGTCGGCTCTCCTGTGTGGTGTAGTATAGAGGATCTGTCGGCTCTCCTGTGTGGTGTAGTATAGAAGATCTGTCAGCTCTCCTGTGTGGTGTAGTATAGAGGATCTGTCGGCTCTCCTGTGTGGTGTAGTATAGAGGATCTGTCAGCTCTCCTGTGTGGTGTAGTATAGAGGATCTGTCAGCTCTCCTGTGTGGTGTAGTATAGAGGATCTGTCGGCTCTCCTGTGTGGTGTAGTATAGAGGATCTGTCAGCTCTGCGGTGTAGTATAGAGGATCTGTCAGCTCTCCTGTGTGGTGTAGTATAGAGGATCTGTCAGCTCTGCTGTGTGGTGTAGTATAGAGGATCTGTCAGCTCTCCTGTGTGGTGTAGTATAGAGGATCTGTCAGCTCTCCTGTGTGGTGTAGTATAGAGGATCTGTCAGCTCTCCTGTGTGGTATAGTATAGAGGATCTGTCAGCTCTCCCGTGTGGTGTAGTATAGAGGATCTGTCAGCTCTCCTGTGTGGTGTAGTATAGAAGATCTGTTAGCTCTCCTGTGTGGTGTAGTATAGAGGATCTGTCGGCTCTCCTGTGTAGTGTAGTATAGAAGATCTGTTAGCTCTCCTGTGTGGTGTAGTATAGAGGATCTGTCAGCTCTCCTGTGTGGTGTAGTATAGAGGATCTGTCAGCTCTCCTGTGCGGTGTAGTATAGAGGACCTGTCAGCTCTCCTGTGTGGTGTAGTATAGAGGATCTGTCGGCTCTCCTGTGTGGTGTAGTATAGAGGATCTGTCAGCTCTCCTGTGTGTTGTAGTATAGAGGATCTGTCGGCTCTTCTGTGTGGTGTAGTATAGAGGATCTGTCGGCTCTCCCGTGTGGTGTAGTATAGAGGATCTGTCGGCTCTCCTGTGTGTTGTAGTATAGAGGATCTGTCGGCTCTCCCGTGTGGTGTAGTATAGAGGATCTGTCGGCTCTCCTGTGTGTTGTAGTATAGAGGATCTGTCGGCTCTTCTGTGTGGTGTAGTATAGAGGATCTGTCGGCTCTCCCGTGTGGTGTAGTATAGAGGATCTGTCGGCTCTCCTGTGTGTTGTAGTATAGAGGATCTGTCGGCTCTCCCGTGTGGTGTAGTATAGAGGATCTGTCAGCTCTCCCGTGTGGTGTAGTATAGAGGATCTGTCAGCTCTTCTGTGTGGTGTAGTATAGAGGATCTGTCAGCTCTCCTGTGTGATGTAGTATAGAGGATCTGTCAGATCTCCTGTGTGGTATAGTATAGAGGTTCTGTCAGCTCTCCTGTGTGTTGTAGTATAGAGGATCTGTCAGCATTTCTGTGTGGTGTAGTATAGAGGATCTGTCAGCTCTCCTGTGTGGTGTAGTGTAAGCCGTGTACCGGGGTGGGCTCCCCAGGATACAGCGAACGAACGAGGAAAACAACTCCAACACCACCTTTTGCCAAAACAGAATTTTACTAACATGTGGTAATAAACATAACCACAAATGCTGAGAACATAAAATAAATTTACATACACCCAGCCCAAAGGCTGAGACCCCTGTGTTGCACAGCACGGCACCCTCTGATGGATGCCGGAGAAAATTTTGCAGTAATTTTCCTACTGGCGGGCACAACTAAAACTGCCTCGCTGTACCTATTATTACCTTGAAGCAAACACGAACAATTGTTTGGGTGCTTAGTACAGGTTAGCCTGCGATGCAACACAACAGTTTAAAATCTTACCATGCTCGTATTCCCCCTCCCATAACTAGTCCGGTAGCACATGTCTGTTTATTACTTCTGAGCAAAACTGGATGGAGTTCGTGGGGGTCTTTATCAGCTCTCAAATATGCAATGTAATGGAGTCCTTGTAGTAAGAGTAGCAACACTTTAGGCCTGACACAAAGCAGAGACCCTAACTAGCTAACTACAGGCCTGGTCTCAATCTCTAGGCGCCAACTCTGCAATGAGGTGCGTGCACGATCTTACCGACCCTGGTCTGCTCTTTATCAGCTGATGACTTTAAACCGAACCACCAGTCTCTCCAGAAAACATGAGGTCCCGCAGGGTATGCAGCTTTTGTTCCAACAACGATCAGCTTCATTCAGCTGCGGTCACTGAGGGGTCCTCTGACTCCTGGATCCATCAGATTCTCTGCTCACAAACAGCTCCTCAGTCTCAGCTCAGCTTCTAAGATGACTGCTGTCTCCTTTCTAGCAGGTTCTCAAACCTCACCTCCTTTGAATATTCAAATATCTACAGTATGTTAGCTGTGTTTAAAAAACAGCGGCATCTTGTGGCCAAACAGCAGAATGTCAGTCAGAACATTTAATTTAATCCACACAAACAGTGTTCAAACAATAAGAGCTGTTTTCCATCTCACATGCCACCCCACTAGAGGTTGTCATCCTCGGCAACCCTCCCCATACAAACTCATCCTGGGCATAACGCTGTGGGGGCACACCAGAATTGGGCCTCATTGACCTTCGTAGAGTGACAGATTCAGAAGCACTGGGGACGTCAGGCACATTTAATGGGAGAGGAACTGCTGACCGCTCAACACTTTCCCTGGGTGGCAAACTTGTCATGGCTGGAGCCTCTATGGGTACCGGGGCAGGGACAACCCACCATTCCTCCTCCTCTAAGGGAATCTCCTCTGTACTATGAGCAGGAGGAGGGATCTCCTCTGCGCACATTGGCACATCAAAATTACAACGCCTCAACGTGTTACGGTGCAAGTTTCGTGAGGGCCCCCCAGGCCCTATTGGCTCTACCTCATAGACAGGGATGGCAGTGTCTACCCTCCTCTTCACCGTCTATGGGACCGCCTCGCAGCAGCCATCCAACTTCCCAGACAGACGTTTGGCTTTGACCATCACTCGATCACCCGGGGCATACCCATCCCTCTTCACTGGTTTTGGGTTAGGGTGTACCACTTGTCCCAGGCGCTCCCCCATAACCTTGTGGATCGCTCTCAGCCGGCGGTGGTGCTCTTGCACCCATGCGGTGGTATTTCTCGGTGGTAGCTCAATTGGATTGGGCATGTGGAGATCCTCAATCTCCCATCCGGCTCTCCCAAACATGAGCATATGCGAGCAGTATCTGGTGGTACTGTGTACCCTGTTGTTATAGGCCCACATCAGTTCAGGTAGGTACTCAGGCCACCAAGCCTTTTGGCTGTCTTCCAGAGTCTGCAGCATCTGGAGCAAGGTGCGGTTGAACCGTTCGCACGCCCCGTTTCCCTAGGGGTGATACAGGGTGGTGCTGGAACGTTCGATCCCATACAACTGGTATAGCTTATTCATGAGAGTACCCTGAAAACATGCCCCCTGGTCTGAATGTATCCTCCGTGGACACCCGAACACCTGTTTAAAGTGTTTGCAGACCACTTTAGCGGCTGACTCTGCCGCCTGGTCTCTGGTGGGCACAGCCGCCGCATACTGTGTGAAATGATCTGTCATGACTAAACAGTATGAGTGTCCAGAGGTTGAGTACCCAATCTGTACATAATCGAACATAAGGAGCTCTAGGGGCGCTGACACAGGAGCCCGGACAGGAGCCCGCTGTTTAGTACTCATACTCAGCCCACAGGGCCGACACTTAAGACATGCCCCGGCCACCATGTCTGCCAAATCTAGACAGTATACCAGCCGTTGGAGCCACTTAACCCCTTAAGGACTCAGCCCTATTTCACCTTAAGGACTTGGCCATTTTTTGCAAATCTGACCAGTGTCACTTTAAGTGCTGATAACTTTAAAACGCTTTGACTTATCCAGGCCATTCTGAGATAGTTTTTTCGTCACATATTGTACTTCATGACACTGGTAAAATGAAGTCAAAAAAAATTCATTTTTATTTATAAAAAAATACCAAATTTACCAAAAACTTGTTTGCAAATTTCCAAGTTTCAATTTCTCTACTTTTATAATACATAGTAATACCTCCAAAAATAGTTATTACTTTACATTCCCCATATGTCTACTTCCTGTTTGGATCATTTTGGGAATGATATTTTATTTTTGGGGGATGTTACAAGGCTTAGAAGTTTAGAAGCAAATCTTGAAATTTTTCAGAAATTTTCAAAAACCCAATTTTTAGGGACCAGTTCAGGTCTGAAGTCACTTTGCGAGGCTTACATAATATAAACCACCCAAAAATGACCCCATTCTAGAAACTACACCCCTCAAGGTATTCAAAACTGATTTTACAAACGTCGTTAACCCTTTAGGTGTTCCACAAGAATTAATGGAAAATAGAGATACAATTAAAAAATTTCACTTTTTTGGCAGATTTTCCATTTTAATATTTTTTTTCCAGTTACAAAGCAAGGGTTAACAGCCAAACCAAACTCAATATTTATGGCCCTGATTCTGTAGTTTACAGAAACACCCCATATGTGGTCGTAAACCGCTGTACGGGCACACGGCAGGGCGCAGAAGGAAAGGAATGCCATACGGTTTTTGGAAGGCAGGTTTTGCTGGACTGTTTTTTTTGACACCATGTCCCATTTGAAGCCCCCCTGATGCACCCCTAGAGTAGAAACTCCATAAAAGTGTCCCCATCTAAGAAACTACACCCCTTAAGGTATTCAAAACAGGTTTTAAAAACGTTATTAACCCTTTAGGTGTTCCACAAGAGTTATTGGCAAATGGAGATGAAATTTCAGAATTTAAATTTTTGGGCAAATTTTCCATTTTAATCCATTTTTCCCAGTAACAAAGCAAGGGTTAACAGCCAAACAAAACTCCCCTAGAGTAGAAACTCCAAAAAAGTGACCCCATTTTAGAAACTACGGGATAGGGTGGTGGTTTTGTTGGTACTAGTTTAGGGTACATATGATTTTTGGTTGCTCTATATTACACTTTTTGTGAGGCAAGGTAACAAGAAATAGCTGTTTTGGCACCGTTTTTATTTTTTGTTATTTACAACATTCATTTGACAGGTTAGATCATGTGATATTTTTATAGACCAGGTTGTCACGGATACGGCGATACCTAATATGTATACTTTTTTTTATTTATGTAAGTTTTACACAATGATTTCTTTTTTGAAACATAAAAAATAATGTTTTAGTGTTTCCATAGTCTGAGAGCCATAATTTTTTCAGTTTTTGGACGATTACCTTGGGTAGGGTATGATTTTTGCCGGATGAGATGACGGTTTTATTGGCACTATTTTGGGGTGCGTGTGACTTTTTGATCGCTTGCTATTACACTTTTTGTGATGTAAGGTGACAAAAAATTGCTTTTTTTACACCGTTTTTATTTTTATTTTTTTACGGTATTCATCTAAAGGGTTAGGTCAAGGGATATTATTATAGAGCAAGTGATTACGGACGCTGCGATACCTAATATGTATACTTTTTTTTATTTATGTAAGTTTTACACAATGATTTCATTTCTGAAGCCAAAAAATCATGTTTTAGTGTTTCCATAGTCTGAGACCCATCATTTTTTCAGTTTTTGGGCGATTACTTTGGGTAGGGTATGATTTTTGCGAGATGAGATGACGGTTTGATTGGCACTATTTTGGGGTGCATATGACTTTTTGATCGCTTGCTATTACACTTTTTGTGATGTAAGGTGACAAAAAATGGTTTATTTAGCACAGTTTTTATTTTTCATTTTTTTACGGTTTATCTGAGGGTTAGATCATGTGATACTTTTATAGAGCTGGGCGATACCTAATATGTATACTTTTTTTTATTTATGTAAGTTTTACACAATATCATTTTTAAAAACAAAAAAAAATCATGTTTTAGTGTCTCCATATTCTGAGCCATAGTTTTTTTTTTTATGGGCGATTGTCTCAGGTAGGGGCTAATTTTTTGCGGGATGAGGTGACGGTTAGATTGGTACTATTTTGGTGGGCAAATGCCTTTTTGATCGCTTGCTGTTGTACTTTTTGTGATGTAAGGTGACAAAAAAATTGTTTATTTAGCACAGTGTTTTTTTTTTTTTTATGGTGTTCATCTGAGGGGTTAGGTCATGTGATATGTTTATAGAGTCGGTCGATACGGACACGGCGATACCTAATATGTATACTGGGGGTTTTTTTCCCTATTTTTTTACCAATTTTTTTAAATTTTATTTGGGGAAAATGATGTTTTTGTTTATTTTTACTTGAAACTTTAAATTTTTGGGGGGGAAAACTTTATTTTTTCAACTTTTTTTTAACTTAATTTTTTGTCCCACTTTGGGACTTCAACTTTTGGGGGTCTAATCCCTTTTACAATGCATTCCAATACTTCTGTATTGGAATGCATTGGCTGTATGAGTAATACTGTGTGTATTACTCATACAGCTTCCGGCCTGTGAGATCCAGGGGGCTGGATCTCACAGGCTCGTCACCGGAAGGCAGCGCGATGCCTTCCTTAGACATCGCGCTGCCTTCCATGCCATCGGGTCCCCATGCGCCCGCTGCCTGCCGGATAAGGTAAAAGCCGCAAACCGCAGGTCTGAATTGACCTGCGGTTTGCGGCGATCGCTGACACGAGGGGGTCACAGGACCCCCCCCCCCCGGCGTTGTGACAGGATGCCCGCTAAATGATTTCAGCGGACATCCTGTTGCGATTAACTCCCGCTGCGCCGCAATCGCAATTTAAAGTTAGGACGTACCGGTACGTCCTGAGTCCTTAAGGACTCGGGAAATAGGGCGTACCGGTACGTCCTACGTCCTTAAGGGGTTAAATGTTTTATCCCAAAATGAGCACCCCTCTCATGGGCCTCCCGGGCAGCCTCCAGTCTGTTGCCGGTACTGCAACTCTGATTGCAAGTATATGGTCCGACACAGGAGGCCCTAGGTAACAGTCATCTTATCCCACTGCCTCAACAACTTTTGGCCCTCTGAAGTCAGACCGGCCTGCTCTTTTGGCTGAGGCCAGATCTTAGTCCGGACCCATTCTTTCACTTACCACAGGTTCGGACAGCCATTATGAACTCTCTCCCAGTCAGCCAACATATTTCCCAACACCATGGACATCCCGGACGCAACCCCACTTGAATGTGCCACGTCCTGGAACATGGGTAATCGACCAAGGTCAGGAATTTCAGTGTCCTTTACCTCTTCATCGGCACTGTGAGTCAACAACCCTACAGGGACTCGGGAGAGTGCATTGGCATTGCCGTTCTCCCTACCTGACCGGAACTTGATGCGGTAATGGTACTTAGAAAGTTGAGCCAACCAACTTTGCTCAAGCGCACCGAGCTTGGCATTCTCCAGATGAGCTAACAGGTTGTTGTCCGTCATCACGGTCACCTCTGCACCTGTCAGGTACTCCGCGAACCTTTCGGTCATGGCCCACACCAGTGCCAGTAGTTCTAGTTTAAAGGAGCTATAGTTGTCAGGGTTGTGCTCTGGCTCCCTCAGAGACCGGCTACCATAGGCAATGACCCTCTCACGTCCATCCTGGACTTGGGATAACACGACCCCCAGACCATGTAGACTTCCATCAGTTTATAGCAGGAATGGGGTGTCGAAGCCAGTATTGGGACACTGGTCAGCGGCTCCTTCACTGCTTCAAAGGCCTCTTGTTGCCGGGGTCCCCACTCGATGGGTCGATTCTTTGGGCCCCCGCAGTGCCCCTTAATAACTCGTTTAACGGGTCCACCAAATGAGGGGATTTAGGTACAAACCTCCTGTAATAGCCAGCCAGTCCCACGAACGCCTGCACCTCTCGTAATGTACTCGGCTGGGGCCACTTCTCGACGGCCTCCACCTTGCTGGGGTCCGGCTTTACCCCCTCCAGGGTGACCAAATGTCCCAAATACTTTATCTGCTGTCGAAACAGTTGGCCCTTCTTGGGCTTGATCTTGAGCCTATGGTCTCACAGCCATCTTAGGACCTGTTGCAGCTTTTGGAGGTGATCCTCAAAGGAGGCCCCAAACTCTACTATGTCGTCCAGGTACATTAATACCGACTCAAAGTTGAGATCCCCTAGACAATGCTCCATCAACTGCCAGAATGTTCCCGGGGCATTGGAAAGGCCGAATGACATCCGGTTGAACTCGTAGAGTCCCATTGGTAGGATAAAGGCCGTCTTCACTTTGTCCTTCTTGGCCACCGGTACCTGCCAATACTCACTGGCCAGGTCAAGAGTCGAGAAGAACTTCGCATGACTCAGGGTAGACAATGACTCCTCAATTCGCGGAAGGGGGTAGGCATCCCGGATGGTCTGGGCATTCAGCTTCCGATAATCCATGCAGAACCGGAGACTCTCATCTTTCTTCTGCACCAAGACTACTGCAGCAGCCCAAGGACTTTGACTCTCCTGGATCACCTGGTTTTTCCAACATGCTGGCCACCATGTCCTTCACTTCCTGGTACATTTTAGGCGGGATTTGCCAGTAACGTTCCCTGATTGGTGCAGCATCGCACACCCAAAATCCTCGTCATGTCTTGAGAACAGCTCCCGAAATTCCCAAATGGTGTCTTCCAGCACCTTCTCTTGTCCTGGAGTCAGAGTCTTGCAGTCCACCCCCATCCAGGCCATGATCACTCGACCATTCCACTCCGCTGTTGGGGTCTCCTTTTAACCACTTGCCGTCACGGTAACGCCGATAGGCGTCCGGACGGCAGCGCTCTCAGGTCTCAGTGACGCCTATTGGCGTCATCTCGTGAGACCTGAGATTTCCTGTGAACGCGCACTCACAGGAGCGCGCGTTCACAGGATTGCGCAGTATTCAAGTTTAACTACAGCCTGCCAGCGCTGATCATTGGCTGGCAGGCTGTAGATTTTTAAAAGAACCAATCAAATAGGTATATCAGACGCTATTTTGTAAATAGCGTCTGATATACCTGCTACCTGCGCCTCTGGTGGTCCCTTTTGCTTGGATCGACCACCAGAGGACACAGGCAGCTCTGTAAGTAGCACCAAGCACCACACACACATTACACCCCCCCTGTCACTTATTAACCCCTTATTAACCCCTGATCACCCCATATAGACTCCCTGATCACCCCCCTGTCACCGATCACCCCCCTGTAAGGGTCCCTTATCACGCCAGTTAGTTAGCTACTTGTTAGGTAGTTAGCGCCCAGCCCACTGCACCGCAGTCACTGATTAGTCGCTGATTAGCATCATCACTGTCGCTAATCAGCACTAGTACTATATAGTATCTGTAAGTGATCAAGACTGATCGCAATCAGATCTATATCAGTACATTAGGGTCACGTTAGGCTCTACAAAAAAACGCAGTGTTCGCCCGATCAGGCCTGATCTTGTGCCCACACTTGCGTTCAGTCCGCCCCACTGCAGTGACAGAATTTTTTTTTTCTGATCACTGCAAAAATACCGTAAAATCGCTGCGGCGCTATAAAGATCACTTTTGAGCTTTTTGGATCTTTATTAGCGTTTGCAGCTTTACTTCGCAAGCACTCCTTTTTACTAGGCAGGTGTGCTCTTTTTCCTGGGTAGTCTCAGAGGAATACCCCCTAAATTTAGTTAGCCCAAAATGTCAAAAAAGGGGTATTCCACTGAAGAGGCCTACAGGATTCTGGCGAAATCCTAAAGGTACTCATTGGAATTTGGGCCCCATTGCGCATCTTGGCTGCAAAAAAGTGTCACTCATGTAGTATCCCCATACTCAGGAGAAGTAGGACAATGTGTTTTGGGGTGTATTTTTACATATACCCATGCTGGGTGAGAGAAATATCTCTGTAAATTGACAACTTTGTATAAAAAAATGGAAAAAGTTGTCATTTACAGAGCTATTTCTCACACACAGTATGGGTATATGTAAAAATACACCCCAAAACACATTGCCCTACTTCTTCTGAGTACGGCGATACCACATGTGTGACACTTTTTTGCAGCCTAGGTGCGCAAAGGAGCCCAAATTCCAATGAGTACCTTTAGGATTTCACAGGGCATTTTTACGCATTTGAATTCCAAACTACTTCTCACGCTTTAGGGCCCCTAAAATGCCAGGGCAGTATAAATACCCCACAAGTGACCCCATTTTGGAAAGAAGACACCCCAAGGTATTTCGTGAGGGGCATGGCGAGTTTCATAGAAGATTTTTTTTTTGGCACAAGTTAGCGGAAATTGATTAGTTTTTTTGTTTTTTCTTACAAAGTCTCATATTCCACAAACTTTTGACAAAAAATAAAATCTTACATGAACTCACCATACCCCTCACGGAATACCTTGGGGTGTCTTCTTTCCAAAATGGGGTCACTTGTGGGGTATTTATACTGCCCTGGCATTTTAGGGGCCCTAAAGCGTGAGAAGTAGTTTGGAATCCAAATGCGTAAAAATGCCCTGTGAAATCCTAAAGGTACTTATTGGAATTTGGGCTCCTTTGCGCATCTAGGCTGCAAAAAAGTGTCACACATGGGGTATCGCCGTACTCAGAAGAAGTAGGGCAATGTGTTTTGGGGTGTATTTTTACATATACCCATACTGTGTGTGAGAAATATCTCTGTAAATGACAACTTTTTAATTTTTTTTATACAAAGTTGTCAATTTACAGAGATATTTCTCTCACCCAGCATGGGTATATGTAAAAATACACCCCAAAACACATTGCCCTACTTCTTCTGAGTAAGGCGATACCACATGTGTGACACTTTTTTGCAGTAAAGTATAGAGGATCTGTCGGCTCTCCTGTGTGGTGTAGTATAGAGGATCTGTCAGCTCTCCTGTGTGGTGTAGTATAGAGGATCTGTCGGCTCTCCTATGTGGTGTAGTATAGAGGACCTGTCAGCTCTTCTGTGTGCTGCAGAATAGAGGATTTGTCAGCTCTCCTGTGTGGTGTAGTATAGAGGATCTGTCCGCTCTCCTGTGTGTTGTAATATAGAGGATCTGTCAGCGCTCCTGTGTGGTGTAGTATACAGGATCTGTCAGCTCTCCTGTGTGGTATAGTATAAAGGATCTGTCAGCTCTCCTGTGTGGTGTAATATAGAGGATCTGTCCGCTCTCCTGTGTGTTGTAATATAGAGGATCTGTCAGCTCTCCTGTGTGGTGTAGTATAGAGGATCTGTCAGCTCTCCTGTGTGGTGTAGCATAGAGGATCTGTCAGCTCTCCTGTGTGGTGTAGTATAGAAGATCTGTTTGCTCTCCTGTGTGGTGTAGTATAGAAGATCTGTTAGCTCTCCTGTGTGGTGTAGCATAGAGGATCTGTCAGCTCTCCTGTGTGGTGTAGTATAGAAGATCTGTTTGCTCTCCTGTGTGGTGTAGAATAGAGGATCTGTTGGCTTTCCTGTGTGGTGTAGTATAGAGGATCTGTCGGCTCTCCTGTGTGGTGTAGTATAGAGGATCTGTCCGTTCTCCTGTGTGGTGTAGTATAGAGGATCTGTCAGCGCTCCTGTGTGGTGTAGTATAGAGGATCTGTCCGTTCTCCTGTGTGGTGTAGTATAGAGGATCTGTCAGCGCTCCTGTGTGGTGTAGTATAGTGGATCTGTCACCTCTCCTGTGTGGTGTAGTATAGAGGATCTGTCAGCTCTCCTGTGTGGTGTAATATAGAGGATCTGTCGGCTCTCCTGTGTGGTGTAGTATAGAGGATCTGTCAGCTCTCCTGTGTGGTGTAGTATAGAGGATCTGTCGGCTCTCCTATGTGGTGTAGTATAGAGGACCTGTCAGCTCTTCTGTGTGGTGTAGTATAGAGGATCTGTCAGCTCTCCTGTGTGGTGTAATATAGAGGATCTGTCGGCTCTCCTGTGTGGTGTAGTATAGAGGATCTGTCAGCTCTCCTGTGTGGTGTAGTATAGAGGATCTGTCGGCTGTCCTATGTGGTGTAGTATAGAGGACCTGTCAGCTCTTCTGTGTGGTGTAGTATAGAGGATCTGTCAGCTCTCCTGTGTGGTGTTCTGTTGGCTCTACTGTGTGGTGTTGTATACAGGATCTGTCAGCTCTCCTGTGTGGTGTAGTATAGAGGATCTGTCAGCTCTCCTGTGTGGTGTAGCATAGAGGATCTGTCCGCTCTCCTGTGTGGTGTAATATAGAGGATCTGTCAGCGCTCCTGTGTGGTGTAGTATACAGGATCTGTCAGCTCTCCTGTGTGGTATAGTATAAAGGATCTGTCAGCTCTCCTGTGTGGTGTAGCATAGAGGATCTGTCCGCTCTCCTGTGTGGTGTAATATAGAGGATCTGTCAGCTCTGTGCGGTGTAGTATAGAGGATCTGTCATCTCTCCTGTGTGGTGTAGTATAGAGGATCTATCAGCTCTCCTGTGCGGTGTAGTATAGAGGATCTGTCAGCTCTCCTGTGTGGTGTAGCATAGAGGATCTGTCAGCTCTCCTGTGTGGTGTAGTATAGAAGATCTGTTTGCTCTCCTGTGTGGTGTAGAATAGAGGATCTGTCGGCTTTCCTGTGTGGTGTAGTATAGAGGATCTGTCGGCTCTCCTGTGTGGTGTAGTATAGAGGATCTGTCCGTTCTCCTGTGTGGTGTAGTATAGAGGATCTGTCAGCGCTCCTGTGTGGTGTAGTATAGAGGATCTGTCGGCTCTCCTGTGTGGTGTAGTATAGAGGATCTGTCGGCTCTCTTGTGTGGTGTAGTATAGTGGATCTGTCACCTCTCCTGTGTGGTGTAGTATAGTGGATCTGTCACCTCTCCTGTGTGGTGTAGTATAGAGGATCTGTCGGCTCTCCTGTGTGGTGTAGTATAGTGGATCTGTCAGCTCTCCTGTGTGGTGTAGTATAGAGGATCTGTCGGCTCTCCCGTGTGGTATAGTATAGTGGATCTGTCAGCTCTCCCGTGTGGTGTAGTATAGAGGATCTGTCAGCTCTCCTGTGTGGTGTAGTATAGAGGATCTGTCAGCTCTGCTGTGTGGTGTAGTATAGAGGATCTGTCAGCTCTTCTGTGTGGTGTAGTATAGAGGATCTGTCAGCTCTTCTGTGTGGTGTAGTATAGAGGATCTGTCAGCTCTCCTGTGTGATGTAGTATAGAGGATCTGTCAGCTCTCCTGTGTGGTGTAGTATAGAGGATCTGTCAGCTCTGCTGTGTGGTGTAGTATAGAGGATCTGTCAGCTCTTCTGTGTGGTGTAGTATAGAGGATCTGTCAGCTCTTCTGTGTGGTGTAGTATAGAGGATCTGTCAGCTCTCCTGTGTGGTGTAGTATAGAGGATCTGTCAGCTCTCCTGTGTGGTGTAGTATAGAGGATCTGTCGGCTCTCCTGTGTGGTGTAGTATAGAGGATCTGTCGGCTCTCCTGTGTGGTGTAGTATAGAGGATCTGTCGGCTCTCCTGTGTGGTGTAGTATAGAGGATCTGTCGGCTCTCCTGTGTGGTGTAGTATAGAGGATCTGTCAGCTCTCCCGTGTGGTGTAGTATAGAGGATCTGTCAGCTCTCCTGTGCGGTGTAGTATAGAGGATCTGTCAGCTCTCCTGTGTGGTGTAGTATAGAGGATCTGTCGGCTCTCCTGTGTGGTGTAGTATAGAGGATCTGTCGGCTCTCCTGTGTGGTGTAGTATAGAGGATCTGTCGGCTCTCCTGTGTGGTGTAGTATAGAGGATCTGTCAGCTCTCCTGTGTGGTGTAGTATAGAGGATCTGTCAGCTCTCCTGTGTGGTGTAGTATAGAGTATCTGTCAGCTCTCCTGTGTGGTGTAGTATAGAGGATCTGTCAGCTCTCCTGTGTGGTGTAGTATAGAGGATCTGTCAGCTCTCCCGTGTGGTGTAGTATAGAGGATCTGTCAGCTCTCCTGTGTGGTGTAGTATAGAGGATCTGTCGGCTCTCCTGTGTGGTGTAGTATAGAGGATCTGTCGGCTCTCCCGTGTGGTGTAGTATAGAGGATCTGTCAGCTCTCCCGTGTGGTGTAGTATAGAGGATCTGTCAGCTCTCCTGTGTGGTGTAGTATAGAGGATCTGTCAGCTCTCCTGTGTGGTGTAGTATAGAGGATCTGTCAGCTCCCCTGTGTGGTGTAGTATAGAGGATCTGTCAGCTCCCCTGTGTGGTGTAGTATAGAGGATCTGTCGGCTCTCCTGTGTGGTGTAGTATAGAGGATCTGTCGGCTCTCCTGTGTGGTGTAGTATAGAGGATCTGTCAGCTCTCCCGTGTGGTGTAGTATAGAGGATCTGTCAGCTCTCCTGTGCGGTGTAGTATAGAGGATCTGTCAGCTCTCCTGTGTGGTGTAGTATAGAGGATCTGTCGGCTCTCCTGTGCGGTGTAGTATAGAGGATCTGTCAGCTCTCCTGTGTGGTGTAGTATAGAGGATCTGTCGGCTCTCCTGTGTAGTGTAGTATAGAGGATCTGTCAGCTCTCCTGTGTGGTGTAGTGTAGAGGATCTGTCAGCTCTCCTGTGTGGTGTAGTATAGAGGATCTGTCGGCTCTCCTGTGTGGTGTAGTATAGAGGATCTGTCAGCTCTCCTGTGTGGTGTAGTATAGAGGATCTGTCGGCTCTCCTGTGTGGTGTAGTGTAGAGGATCTGTCAGCTCTCCTGTGTGGTGTAGTATAGAGGATCTGTCGGCTCTCCTGTGTAGTGTAGTATAGAGGATCTGTCAGCTCTCCTGTGTGGTGTAGTATAGAGGATCTGTCGGCTCTCCTGTGTAGTGTAGTATAGAGGATCTGTCAGCTCTCCTGTGTGGTGTAGTATAGAGGATCTGTCGGCTCTCCTGTGTGGTGTAGTATAGAGGATCTGTCAGCTCTCCTGTGTGGTGTAGTATAGAGGATCTGTCGGCTCTCCTGTGTGGTGTAGTATAGAGGATCTGTCGGCTCTCCTGTGTGGTGTAGTATAGAGGATCTGTCGGCTCTCCTGTGTAGTGTAGTATAGAGGATCTGTCAGCTCTCCTGTGTGGTGTAGTATAGAGGATCTGTCAGCTCTCCTGTGTGGTGTAGTATAGAGGATCTGTCAGCTCTCCTGTGTGGTGTAGTATAGAGGATCTGTCAGCTCTCCTGTGCGGTGTAGTATAGAGGATCTGTCAGCTCTCCTGTGTGGTGTAGTATAGAGGATCTGTCAGCTCTCCTGTGTGGTGTAGTATAGAGGATCTGTCATCTCTCCTGTGTGGTGTTATGGGACACTACAATTCAACCTTGCTTAAACATAAGGGAATGTCATTTATTTGTTTATTTCCTGAATTGTTTAATTTCCAAAAGGAATGATGTCAGCTAAAAGGGGAGAGATGTTGTGAAGGCATCAACAGGAGAACAGGGCTCTTAAGGGTGCAACTATGGGGGGCAGGGGCAGATGTAGTAGCGGCACCCAGGCCCTGGTGCTTGAGAGGTCACTGCTTTCCATGGACATGATAGATGAAATTTTGTGAATGGAACTCACAATATAACCAGCGGTTCACTAAA
The DNA here is from genome assembly GCF_905171765.1 of Bufo bufo. NCBI lineage: Eukaryota > Metazoa > Chordata > Amphibia > Anura > Bufonidae > Bufo > Bufo bufo. The sequence continues at coordinate 21,989,096 of NC_053398.1, read as the reverse complement.
CTCTATAATGAAGATTTTTAAGAATGGTGTAAAGTAGAACTGGCTGAGTTGCCCATGGCAACCAATCAGATTCCACCTTTCATTTTTTATAGCTCCTTTTTATAGCTCCATTTTTTATAGCTCCAGGTGGAATCTGATTGGTTGCTATGGGCAACTCAGCCAGTTCTACTTTACACCAGTTTGAAAAATCTCCCCCACTGTGATCATTAATATGGGTGCAGAAGATATCATTTGGATAATTCATGATGATTTAAAGCAAGTATCTTTACCACGAATGTGAGTCAAACAATACATCTGGAAACCGGTCACAAGATCCTGTGACCTCAGTACATATTCCGCTCACAAGCCTTAGTGTCCCAGGGTTTTCACGATGAGAGATCTTCTCTGTATGTAGAAAAATAATATTTTTCTGTCTTGGGTTATCCCACGAAAAGTCTTTCAATAGGGCATTATACATACCAAAAAAAATATAATGGTTGTTTTTTCTGCACATTACATTTTCCTCTCTGGTAGCGCCCCCTGCTGTATCTCCTTCTGGACCACTTTCTCCTGCGTCCAGAGGTGAACTAACATGCCCAGTAGACACCTTCTCCCTTCCCCTCCTTTCATAGTGAAGGCGCTCAGCCTTCTATCATTCAGTCAGCACGGTGGCTCAGTGGTTAGCACCAGTGCCTTGCAGCGCTGGGGTCCTGGGTTTGACTCTTACTTGAAAGGACAACATCTGCATGGAGTTTGTATGTTCTCCCTGTGTTTGTGTGGGTTTCCTCCGGGTTCTCTGGTTTCCTCCCACGTTCCAAAGACATACAGATAGGGACCTTAGATTGTGAGGCCCATTGGGGACAGTGTGATGCTAATGTCTGTAAAGCGCTGCGGAATATAGTAGCGCTATATAAGTGCATAAAATAAATAAATTAATCACTACTTCTAAATTTATAGAAGTATATAGCTATATCTATCTCTATACAGTGGAGAAGGAAATTGTGGGGGCGTTACCTACCATAGGTATAGCTGGGGCTGTATGTGAGGGACTATGTTCTATGCAGGGGGGCAAGGGATTAGTAAGAGGCTATTACGATGCATCCTGGGAGCTGCTGCCCATCTACAAAAAGGGACGAAAGTAAATATTTGAGTCAAAAAAAGAGTTTTTAATTTGTGGGATAACCCCTTGCTTTTTATTTAAAAAAAACAACCCCAGTAAGGTAGATAATTGAATTATAGTTAGTACGTTATTTTTATTTTTTTGCTGGGTGATTCTATGCCAGTCTGATATATCATTTAAGGCTACTTTCAGTGATCTGGCAAGCAGTTCCGTCACCAGGCAATCTGCATGCAAACGGACAGCATTTGTAGATGGATCCGGATGCGGATCGGTCTCACAAATGCATTGCAAAACGCATCCGTTTCTATTTTTTTCTCCAAATTTTTACGGATCCGGCATTGAGGTATTTTTAATGCCGGATCCGGCACTAATACATTTCCATGTAAATTAATGCTGGATCCGGCATTCCAGCAACTGATCCGGAATTTTGCACGGAGAGAATACCGCAGCATGCTACGGTATTTCCTCCTTCCAAAACGCTGTTCAGTGACTGAACTGATGACATCCTGATGCATCCTGAACGGATTTCTCTCCATTCAGAATGCATGGGGATAAAACTCTTTGCGTGTTCCCCTTGTGCTTGGCCAGGATTCGTCCGGCTTTCTCTATACCTTCCCGAATCTTGACATAGACCATAGTGTCCGTCTATGAGACCTAGAGCAGAGATCATGAAGAAAATGCCAGAGCTCTCTAAGCTGTAACAGCAGTAGAAAATGGCGCTGGTGCTATCATGTGACCTTCCTAGGGGTGTAACCAAGGGGTTGGGGCTAAATTGTGACAGTTTCCTCTTTCCGTTTTTTGTAGAATACAGAAAAAGATGGCATACATAAAAAATATGGCCTTTTTTTGCAGACATGTGGAATGGATGCAGAAGCACAACGAAACGCATCCGCAAATTACAGACACGGTCGTGTGCATAGAGCCTTACAAAGAGAAATTGTCTAACTGGAGGACCTGGCGTATCCATTCATTACACTGACAGTCCAGTGAATTTAGTTGGCACTGTGCGATAGCGTGTGGTGGCGCTGTAGGACACCTGCTACCTAGTTGTGCCACAGATCACAGGGGGTCCTGCAGCAGAACACCCTGTGATCAACTTATTTTATAGGACCCTTAAAAAAAAGGGATTGATCGAGTTGACAAACCCTTTTTGGGTCATTTACTAAAGACTGGCGTTTTGCACACTGGACTTAGTTAAAAAAAAGGCCGTTAGCAAAAGATCCGACAAATACATTTACGAGGCGCACGCCTCTTAATAAATTAGTCGCATCTTCTGCTGTCCTTGCACCAGGACTGAAATCTATTCTTGGAGCTGGCAGTAGATTTCTGGTGTAATGTGCGCTATTTTTCTGTTAAATGAGTCGGACCATGGATATCCTGCTCGCAGCCCTCCTCCTCCTGCTCACATCTTGCCAACTTTTTGGAAAAGCTAGAAAGTTGCACATTTTGTCACAAAGCGGCACTTGCTGCAAAGATTGCTGCTTTTCTACCCAAAGTACTGAGTGCTGTCCGAGTGTTTGCTACTAATGGACTATCCTCAGGATCGGTCATCAGTATCTGATCCGGGGGGGGGGGGCTCTGACTCCCACAGCACCCCCGCCAATCAGCTGTTTGAAAAGGCTGCGGTACTCCGGGGAGAGCTGTGGGCTCTTGCTAGTCCATTGGTCACATGGTCTATCTGCAGCTCAGTCCCATTCAAGCGGGCTGCAAAACCAAGCGCAGCCGCTAAACAATGGATTGCGCTGTTGTTGGGAAGCTGCAAGGAGGCGGCCTCTTCAAACTGCTGATCGGCAGGGGTGCTGGGAGTCAGACCCCTCCTTACTGATCACATACCGACTACCTACCCTGAGGACAGGTCATCAATAGTAAACACTCGGAAAACCCCTTTAAGTTTGGAAAATCATTCACATAAACTGTAGAAGACCAAATTAGGCTACAGCCGGAGGAAATGTGTAACTGAACATAATGATACGTTTTTTTTTTTAGAATATCGTAAATTTTGCAAAACCACTCAACTGATGACGTGAAAACCATTGTTTTTAATATATATATTTTTTAACCCTAGACAGTGAAGACAAACATTGTAGATTTGTCAAACCTTGTGCAAAGGCAAAGTGGAGCAGCTGACCAGAGCAATCGATCGGGAAGCAGCCTTTATTTTAGGAATCCGATTCCTTGTTATGGGCAAATGCAGCACTAGGTTCGATCGGCTGTTATCAGCGGTGTAGGCTGCAGCTGGCCATACATTTCCCAGCAGGGACCAATATAGTATTACCTGTCAGCCACATACAAGCCGGCTGTAGAATCACAAAATGTGTTTTTTTTTACATTAAATTGCAATTTACATGCAATAAACGTAGTACATTTTGCTTTCAGACGTACGATTTTATAAGCAAACTTTATTGCTGTTTCAAGAGCAAATACAAAGTTAAGCCCGAGCCGTAAATAGGACCTCTCCCCTCTCCTTGCAGATCTGTTCTAGTAACTACTTGCATTCCCCATGTCATAACAATTCTGGAGCCTCTATTCTTATGGCTCTATGTTGTGCCGTTCCTTTATTATTCCTGCTAGAAGTTATGAATGAATTGCTAGCAGTCTGCAATGAAGGTCCAGATGGTTGTTACCAATTGAGGGTGTGTCCATGCACAGTCTGACACAATCTAATCGGTGCTGCCAGTGTCAGACTGGGCAGGGACATACCCTTAACTGGTAACACCCATCTGGACCTTTATTGCAGACTGCTAGGAATTCATTCAAAATTCTCTTGTAGGAATAACAATCTGCGACTCCTCCCTGCTGACGCCAGGTCTAAAAAAGTAGGCGTGGAAGGGGACGGGCCGGCAGGCTCGTCTCATTCATCATTTTCTACGCCTGTTTTAGGCGTAGAAAATGGTCTAAATGTAAGACAGCAAGAAAGCCGTCTTACATTTAGAACTGGCGCTGGATGCACCAAAGTTATGGAGAGGCCGGTTCCTTTACGCAGGCGCTTATTAAGACCAAAGTCTAAATCGCCAGTCTTAATAAATGTGTCCCTTTGTGATTTGCTCTTCAAGGGAACAAAGGGAGCAATCCATTTAATCTTCACATGTCGGATAAAAGGGGGGTATCGCCTAAAGCTAATAATAATAATAATAATAATAATAATAATTCTCGTAGTAATACATAGTATAATATATCTTGTAATATAGATAGTAATTCTAATATTTCTTGTAGTAATAAATAGTTATGATGTTATATTTTGTAGTAATATATGGTAATAATACTGTATATCTTGCGGTAATATATATTAATATATCCTGAATTCATGTGTTACAGGATACATTATAAAAAGTATTTTATCACTTAGCAATATTGTATTAGTTAAGGGCTCATGCACACTAACTTATTTTTTCTTCGTGTCCATTCCTTTTTTCTTTTTTTTTGCGGTATTTATGCGGAACCATTCACTTCACTGGGTCCGCCCAAAAAAATGGAAATGACTCCATGTGCATTCCGTTTCTAAATGTCCACATGGCCGTTCCACAAAAAAGATAGAACATGTCCTATGTCTTGTCCGATTTTTACAATTGATCCACAAAAAAACCTGATGCAATACGGATTTCACATGGCTGTCATCCGTATTTTTTGCGGATCTGTGTTTTGCACACCTCAAAATACATACGTTCCTGTGTATGAGCCCTTACTCTTGTGTACATACATAATTCCAAATAGATAAGGATGTGTAAGCAGAGGGGGCTCATGTGGCTCTGTGGGGCCCGTGGATAGGTGACCCAAGGTCAGATTGGTCCCAGTCCTTTCCTTATTAGTGTTGTTAACCTGTTCAGGGCTAAAGCTCTCTATAGTCCAAAACTTAACAAACTTGGCAGGTGTTGTCAGGTGAAAGTTCATGCTGCCCTTCTGTCCAATAAAAGATGGGAAGAGGGAGTCATTACTACTAGATTCATCTCCATGGAGGCTGGTGGAGATGGTCTTCATTTTGATTCTTACTGTGTAGACCCCCTCACGTCTTTGTATGTTCTGCAACTGAAACTTATAAAATGTCCTATTTGAACCATCAAAATCTAGACTCCAAAGTGTCTTTGCAGCCCCCTGATCACCCAGCTATGTGACCTTAACCACTAGGCTATTTTTGTCCGCCTTCCAGAGTATCCTTAACTCATATCTGAAGGTTATCATGTACAGGAGAGAAGCTATCTGAACGCTGTCTCAATGCTCATCCACTGTGTTCATGGATTTAGCTCTTATGGTTGGTTGCCTATGATCCTGCCTAGTCCCACCACTGTACATCATTTTTTTATTGGCTCTTAGGGTAGAGGAAACCCTTCTAAACATACATGTTAGCTTCAGCCTAATGTGCATATAGAGATCGTAGAGTTATGTATCTGCCAGAGGGTGGCAAAAACCATATTCCTGCCTATTCACATAAAAGTTGCGTTTTGCGTTTTGCCATTTTAGAGGACAATTGTTTGGTCTGCTGAAAATGTGATCTGCCATGGTGGAAAAGACATGTATGGCATGATGAGCCAAATTAAGCAGACAATTTTCCTCTTTGCACACATCAGCCACAATATACAGTATATGTGTAAGATCCAACCAATCCAGTCTTTCCTCCAATAGAGTGTAGCTGTCCTTAAATATTAGCATTATTTGATGTAGTATTAGTGTCGTGTCATTGGATGCCTACACTGGTGAGTATTAAATATTGAATCATTATGGGAACTTAAAAATTTATACCAGCAATCATAACCATCCAGATTTTCTACCAGATCAGCAATTGTTAACTTCAAATCAATTTACACATGGGGGTTCAGACCCTTTAGCATCACTGACCCCAACTGGGTAACAATCTTCTTCCAACAGAGAAGTATGAAACTTTGCTGAAAAGTTCCACATTTCAAGACCAAGATAACGGCATTTTCTGATTTTGTATTTATTGTCATCTATAGGTGACCTTGACTGATTCTTGTTATTTTATCGTTCTCTTTCAGACACATCCAGAAGAGCTGGCTCCCTATGAGCCGGAGGTCTACCGAGCACCTCCTGAATATTATCAGTATCTCAGTGACAGTGAAAGCCATGGTAATTATTACATATGTTTCACTAACTTGAATCTCATGCAGAAGTATCCCCCCCATTATGTGACTTGACTATAGGTCCCTTTGTTGGATTTAAAAAAAATAAAAAATCCTCACGCTGTCTATGGACGCCAGTAGTTGAGTTCACTAGATATGACATGGACAAAATTCCATTCAGATTCGATTCTGCTGAGTCGGTCAACGGATTCACTTCGGGTCCAAATCGATTCTATCCAAATCGAAAGTGCTCCAGTTGTCCTGAAAATTTGTGTATGACACTCTGAGGTCTTCTAGAATTATCTGACTCTCTCTCATTCTCTCTCTCTTCAGAATGTGCCTGAATCATATCACTAAAAATCGGGATTTGCATGCAATTAATTTTTTTTTACATTTGGGTGGAATTTGATTAATTTAGAGTTGATTCGCTAATTTGTAAATACTAACATTAATAGTATAGATGAGCAAATCTCTTGAAATTAATTTCCGATTGTAATGAATCGGTCAAAAAATTTGATTCTAGTCCGAATTGATTTTATCCAAATTAAATGTTCTCCGATTGGCCTGAACATTTGTGCAGGACACTCTGAGGTCTCCTAGGATTTTCTGACCTCTCTCTCATTCTCTCTCTCCAAAATGTGCCTGAATCAAATCGCAAAATAATTGGATTCGGGTGCAACTCAAATTGTTGCAAAATTGGCATCAAATTTAATTTGTTTACAATTGATTTGCTTATTTGTAATTACTAACCTTAACAGTAGACTTCAGAAAATTTAATAAAAATTCATTTCAGGTCTGACTGTAACAAATCGGTCAGTAAATTTAATTTGGGTCCGAATCGATTCTGCCCAAATAGAATGTGCTCCAATTGGCCTGGAAATTTGTTTATGACTCTCTGAGGTCTCATAGGACTCTCCAACTCTCTATCTGATTCTCTCTCTTTCTCTCATAATTCACCCAAATCGAATAACCCAAAATTTGGATTTGGATGCAACTCAAATTTTTACAAAATGTGGGTCGCGTTCAATTCTTTTAGAATTGATTCGCTCATATCTAATAACTAGTATTAATAGTACTTTATCAGTACTGCAATGGGAATTATCATGGTTACTATGCAAAATTATAATGTACTATGTATTTCCTTTAGTACAACAATAGTAATGGTGATGCAGATATACAGTCGAGTCACATTATTCTGACCACCAGCTAATATTCAGAGTAACCTTGTGTGCAGCACAGACAGCAGCTAGATGGGCTGGGAGTGACTCTCTAAGGTCGTGGTAGGTTATCTCATGTATCTAAAGCCATGCCGACTGCAGTGCATCCTACAGATGCTGGAGGGGGTGTGGGGGAGGATCCATAGAGCAAACACAACGATCAAGATGGTCCCACAGATGCTCAATTGGGATCAAGTCTGGGGAATGGGGGGCCAGGGTTGTACTTGGAAGTCTTCATCATGCACTTCCAACCAATGTCAGACATTTCTAGCCATGTGACATGTCACATTGTCTTAAGGGAAGATCCCATCGATCCCAGAGAAGGCAATAAGCATGTATGGGTGTACATGATCTGCAAGGATGGATTCATACCCAAATCAGTTGAGGGTGCCTTCCTCAAGGAGGAGTGGACCCAGAGAAAGCCACAAAGACATTCCCCAGACCATAACGCTGCCACCACCAGCTTGTGTTCTTTAAGCAATGGTTACTTACAAGGGGTTTATTCTCTGATGTTCCTCTCCTGACACATGACTTCCTTCATGAGCTACCTGCTGCCAATGTTGAAAGTAGGAAATGGTCATAATAATGTGACTCGACTGTGTAATCTGCTAGTTAAATTCTTCAATATGGTAAAGTATGCCAATCATAACGCTTAACATGGAGCCTAATAGCATAATACTGTGGAATAGTTGGTGTCCCACCAATGTCATTCCTTCATGTAGGGACATGTTCTACAAGGCAATGTGGCTGGCGGTAAGTGTAACCACAAGGACTGAACAGAGAGGTGGTCACGTATATGTACGTGGCTCTCTCTATTGAAGCCTATGAGAGATAATAAAGCAGCCATGCAAGCTTCCTATCTCTCCATTCATTCACCATTTGGATCTGTCCCACTCATCTTGGAGAGTTGTTCTCTCGATAGGTGGGACCTCCACATATTTAGGTTGTTTTCACATACTGGAATTTGAATTGGAAAAATCTGATGCAAAGTTGCAAGAGATTGCACTAAGTGAAAGGCTTGCTGCTGATCTGACTATCTAAAACATTAGGGGCGAGAGCCTGCTGCTGATCTGACCATCTAAAACATTAGGGGTGAGGGTCTGCTGCTGAGCTGACCCTCTAAAACATTAGGGGCGAGGGCCTGCTGCTGATCTGACCATCTAAAACATTAGGGGCGAGGGCCTGCTGCTGATATGACATTTTAAACATTATGGGCGAGGGCCTGCTGGTGACCCTCTAAAACATTAGGGGTGAGGGTCTGCTGCTGAGCTGACCCTCTAAAACATTAGGAGCGAGGGCAGCCTAATAAGCATGTTGATATGATGGAGGAGGAGGACGAGAAAAGGAAGATTGAACCATACACCCTTTTTTGTGGTGGAAGGGGTGCATGGGAATACAGTGTATTCAATACACCATAAAAGCCACATTTAAAGTGCCTTTATGTTCAGCCGCTTTTCTCTGGTGGAGTAGAGAAGTCAGGGGCAATCCAGGCCTTATTCATTTTTATAAGAGTCAACCTGTCAGCATTTTCAGTTGACAGGCAGATGCGCTTATCAGTTATTATGCCCCCAGCAGCACTAAATACCTGCTCTGACAAAATGTTGGTGGAGGGGCAGGCCAGCACCTCCAAGGCGTAGAGCGCCAGTTCGTGCCACGTGTCCAGCTTGGACACCCAATAGTTGTAAGGCACAGAGCGATCATTGAGGATGCTGACACGGTCTGCTATGTACTCCTTCACCATCTTCCAAAACTTTTCCCTCCTTGTGACTCTAGGCCGCGCATCAGGGTGAGGGTGCTGGCGGGGTGTCATGAAACTGTCCCAGGCCTTGGAGAGTGTTGCCCTGCCTCTGTTGGAACTGCTGTGTGTTCCCCCTCGTCTCCCCTCCTTGGTTGCCCAAGGAACTACGTACTCTGCAGCAAGCGTTGTCAGCTGGAAATTTTTGGAGCAATGTTTCCACAAGGACCTTCTGGTATTGCACCATTTTGCTCGTCTTCTCCACCAAAGGAATGAGAAATTAGAAGTACTCTTTGTAGTGGGGGTCTGGAAGGGTGAACAAACAGTAATCAGTGTTGGCCAAAATGCGTATAACGCGAGGGTAACGGAAAAGGCAGCATAACATAAAGTCAGCCATGTGTGCCAGAGTCCCAACAGACAAGACTTCGCTGTCCTCATCAGGAGGATGACTCTAAATCTCCTCATCCTCTTCCTTCTCTTCGGCCCATCTACGCTGAACAGATGGAATAAACCTGCTATGGGTACTACCCTCTGTAGCGGAGGCAACCGTCTCCTGTTTCTCCTCCTCATCATCCAATTCGTGTTGAGAAGACAAACTGAGGGTAGTCTGGCTATCACCCTGTGTACTGTCTTCCCCCCATTTCCACCTCTTCCACATGCAAAGCGTCCGCCTAAATTGTGAGGAGCGAGCATTTGAGTAGAAACAGAAGTGGGATGGTTACGCTGATAATAGCGGCATCGCTGCTCACCATCTGTGTTGATTCCTCAAAGTTGCGTAAAACCTCACAGAGGTCAGACATTAATGCCCATTCGTCGCTTGTGAAGAGCGGAAGCTGACTGGAAAGGCGACGACCATGTTGCAGCTGGTATTCCATTACTGCCCTCTGCTGCTCACAAAGCCTGGCCAACATGTGGAACGTCGAGTTCCAGCGTGTGCTCACGTCACACAACAATCGGTGAGCTGGCAATTACAAGCGCTGCTGCAGCGTTGCCAGACCGGCGGCAGCTATAGATGACTTTCGGAAATGGGAACACACGTGGCGCACCTTCACCAGTAGCTCAGGCAAATTGGGGCAGGTTTTGAGAAACCGCTGAACCACTAAGTTGAACACGTGGGCTAGGCATGGTATGTGTGTGAGCTTGCCGAGCTCCAAAGCCGCCACCAAGTTACTGCCATTATCAGACACAACCATGCCTGGTTCTAGGTTGAGTGGCGAGAGCCACAACTTAGTCTGGTCCCTTATCCCCTGCCACAGCTCTGCGGCGGTGTGCTGTTTGTCACCTAAGCAAATTAGTTTCAGCACGGCCTGTTGCCGCTTCCCCACTGCAGTGCTACACTGCTTCCAGCTGCTGACTGATGGCTGACTGGAGCTGCAAGATGAGAATTCAGAGGTGGAAGTGGAGGAGGAGGCGGAGAAGGGGGGGGGGGGTTTGCAGCCACTAATGTAGGTGGTGGCAGAAATCCTGATGGAAGTAGGGGCCGCAATACTTGGCGTCGGTAGCACCTGTGCCACCCCAGGGTACGACTCGCTCCCGGCCTCCACAAAAGCACTTGTCCATGTGTCAGTCATTAAGTGGATCTTCTCAAAAACTGCATTGGTCAGGGCACGGGTGTTGTTATGGGACACATGCTGGTGTAAGGCGGGGATGGCACACCGGGAAAAATATTGGCGGCTGGGGACTGAGTAACGAGGGACGGCCGCCGCTGCGATCAGGCTGTGAAAAGCCTCAGTGTCCACAAGTCTAAATAGCAACATTTCCAGGGCCAGCATTTTGGAAAGGTGCGCATTTAGTGCTATGGCCTGTGGGTGGGTGGCTGGGTATTTGCGCTTTTGTTCAAAAGCCTGGGGTATGGACGTCTGTACGTTGCGCTGGGACACAGAAGTGGATGTGCTAGCTGATGGTGCTTGTGAAGGTCCAGGTGCAGGGCGGGAGGCATCCGGGCCTGCGTCTTGGACAGGGGATAAGCCAGCACGTAACACAGGGGAAGAGGAGGCAGTGGGGTGACCCGCAGACACTGATTGTGGACCCAGGCGTTCAGCCCACCTATTAGGGTGCTTTGATGCCATGTGGTGGATTATGCTGGTGGTGGTGAGGTTTCTAGTGTTTACACCCCTACTCATTTTTGTATGGCACAGGTTGCAAATGACAATTCTTTTATCATCTGCACTTTCTTCAAAAAAGCGTCAGACTGTGGAACACATACCCCTTGGCAAGGGAGATTGCCACAGGGGGGTACTCCGGGGAACAGTTGCGGGCCTGTTTGATGTGGCCTGCCTTCTCCCTTTTGCCACCCCACTGCCTCTTCCAGACTGTTGCAGTGCTGCGGATCCCTCCCCCTCTGTACTGCTGTCCTCGCTCGGCTTGCCACCTTCCCAGGTTGGGTCAGTGGTTTCATCGTCCACCACCTCCTCATTCTGGTCATCCTCCTGACTTATTGACCTAACAAGAACCTCACTTATTGACAACTGTGTCTCATCCTCAACCTCTTGAGACACTAATTGCCGTTGACTTATTGGCAACTGTGTCTCATAATCATCATCCACCTTGTGAAACACTACTTGCCGTTTCCCACCATCATCTTCTTCTGACTGTGGATCAGTGCACAAGATCTCCTCATGTCCGTCTTCAAGCAGGCTTGGCGAGAGGCCCAAATCAAGGAATGTCGCTGAAAAGAGCTCCTCGGAATATCCGAGTGTGGGATCACTTGTTTGCGAAGACTTTCCATGGTGGGAGGAAGGAGGATCAGGGTGAGGATTCTGTTGACCAGACTCTTGACTACTGAGACTGGACTTTGTGGAAGACAGGGTGGGGCTTAAACGACTGGAAGCATTATCTGCTGCAATCCAACCGACCACCTGGTCGCACCGGTGTTACGTCGAGAGTGGTGTCCTGCTCTGCGCTGCAAACTGGGAATTGAAGCTAGGTATCGTGGATGAGTGTGTTTCTTGTGCTCTGGCAGCAGGCACAGTTTTGCCACGGCCTCAGAGGGCACCATCAGCAGCACGGCCATTTTCCCGTCCCTTACTGCTCACCTTGAGCATATAAAATGGTATATATGCTTGCAAGTATGTCACATGTACAGTAGCGCAGGTTTTGTAAGTGTATGTGCAAATAAATTACTGTACACTGAATGTCACAGATATTTAGGATGCGCAAACGTTATACAGGAGATGTAGCGCAGGTAATGTCGCTGTTACCAGCGGCTAAGAAAAAATTACACTGAATGTCCCAGATATTTAGGATGCGCAAATGTAACACAACAGATGTAGCAGAGGTTGTGTCACTGTCAGCAGTGGCCAAACAATTGCCCGCAATTTAGCGCAGTTTGCGCTAATAATATATATTGCAGCCAGATAAAACAATAGTCCTTTGGGTCTCTAACACCTTTCAACAGTAAACCCTGCCTGAAAAAAAAAAAAATCCTGTCCCTACAATATCTGTCCCTCTGACTAAGACTGAGCCGAACCACGTGTCATCAGGTGCTATATAGCGTTCCGGCCAGCCAATGACTGTAATGCCAGTAACCAACATGGCTACGGCATTACATGGAGTGCCACTACTTCTCAGCACGTTTATTGGCTGCGTAGCAGCCAACAAACGTGCGGGGAGGAGACTCAAGCATCTCGCTCGAGCACATGCGGTGTTCGCCCGAGCATGCTTGCCCAACACTAGTGACGTGGATTTTCCATCAAAATCAATGGAAGGGCATTTGTTTGCGGGGTTCACATGGATGTTGGCACAGGCTACGTTCTGAAATCCATGTGAAATTTCCATTTTGTGGACATACCATTATGGCACACCTTTGGTTGGGCCATATGCATCTAAGCTTGAAGAAGAATGGTGGTAAAATTTAGGTATGGATCCTGACCTGTCAAGTATAGCAAGGATCAATGATGTCATAGAGGAATGCAGTATTTAGGGTTGAATTTATCATTATATTGTAATTGTAGCTTTTGATATATTGAAAGGGATTGCACAAAAAATAACATCACGCCAGTCCACAGGTTGTGTGTGGTATTGCAGCCCAGTCCCATTCACTTCAATGGAGCTCAGCTGGTATATCAAACACAACCAGGTGTGGCGCTGTCCTGGACTTTTTAATATAAATTTGGTAGAAAGTCTAAAGAAAGAGCACAATAAATGACCGGTTGCTAATCCTGCCGTAGCTTCCCTCCTAGAACATTACTGGGAATATACCCCACACCTACATGGAGATCTTGATGGGTTCCCCGATTCTCAGCTTACAGAACTGCAAAGTGTACAGCCCCCACAGCTGCAACAATTGTACAGACACATGGAGCTAGAGCAAATGCATGTCATAGATTCTGGAATGACCGCGTCGCATCCGCACCTACCACTCACCCACCAGGTACGCAAGTCCTAGGATTCTACTAAATTGCTTCCAACTTTAATTACTGTATATGGATCGGCTGCCTCCACATTGATTCAATTATACTGCACCCGATAACATTCAGGCTTCGGAAGAGTCTTAGACCTCATGCGCACAACCACAGGCTCCATACACATGGATTTACAGCGTGTGAGAGGACAACTGTGTGCTGTCTTGCTGTCTTGCTGTGGACCGCAAATTGTGGTCCACAATGCATGGGCACTGATGCGATCCGCATCCGACAGTCCGAAAAAGTAGTGCATGCAGTACTTTTTTGTGATCCAGAGGTACGGACAGAAAACTAATAGAAGCACTCCGTGGTGCTTCTGTGGGTTTCCAATGCGTGCTTCCGTTCCGCACCCCACAGTATCTTCCGGATTGCCGATCTATTCAAGAGCTGTTTGCGGGCCGCAATACGGGCACGGACCTGCTACGGTTGTGTGCATGAGGCCTTTAATTAGGGGTTGTACAGATTTAGAGAAACATAGCTACTTTCTTCCAGAAGCAGTGCCACACCGGTTCACGTGTTGTGTCTGATATTTTAGCTCAGTTTTTTTTTAAAGCGATTAGGTCTAAGTTGCAATACCACATTCAACCTGGGGACATGTGTGGCACTGTTTTTAGAAAAAGGCAACTATGTTTTATTTTTTTATTTATCGCCATCAATAATGCGCCTATGGTACCAAAAACAATTGGTTCTGACTAAAGCAAAACTGCAATCCGTATGACTGAATCTATAATGGATGCTGGAGCCTAATGTCAAAGTCATCATCGTTACATTATGTGTTCACAATTTAGAAAATAGGCTTTAATAGGATTTTAAATAGGAATGGTGAGACGCTATGACCAGGACGATCTGAGTGGGGGACCTCCCAGCCGCAATTTAAAGTGTACAGTATTGAGTACATTATAGATGGCCTATCCTAGGGATAGGTCATCAATATCTAAACATAGGAGGTCCAGCTTCTCAATGATCAACGTTTGAAGAGGCTGCGGCGCTCAGGTGAGTGCTGCGGCTTCCTCGCAACTTACTAAGCCTAGCACCATACTTTTTGTAGTGGCTGTGCTTGGTATTGCAGCTCAGCCCAATTCACTCGAGTGGGACTGAGCTGCACCTAAGCCACGTGACATCACTGTCCTAGGAAGAGACCACTGCAGTCACCGGAATGCCATGACCTCTTCAAACAGCTGGTTGGTCATCGGAAAAGTGTTATTGCTGAGAAACCTTATTTTTAGCAAATATTCAAAAAATTATTGGTGTTGATTGATGTCTCATGTGCGAAATTTCAGTGCCAAATAGACTGAGGTAGGACAACAGTGTGGGGGACACCTCCTTAAACAGATATCAAGCTAGTTTTGGTCATTCCTCAACAGAAAAACCCACCGATCTGACCTGTATGATGTGTTTGTTAACGCATTTTTTTGACGTATGATCAATTATATATCACTGGTATTCTTTTCTAAGGTTTCATATCTCCCTCGCGTCTGTGTGTCATACCCATCTCCTGCACCACTCAGCTCTGAGGAAGGTGACCACGAAAGGCGCAGCCCCCCTTTGGAAGTGTCAGATGGAGAGACGGATCCACGAGACCCTGATTATGGGATGCTTCTTGCAGAATCAGGTCAGAAAGCTGTCTCTCCTAAAAAATATCTAGACATCAATGTTTTAAGTAATTTGCAAATGTCCAACTATAAATCTCCCTAAGGCATTTTCTCAAAACCTTTCATCCTCTCTTTCACAGGAAGTAAGAAGAAGATTCGACTTTACCAATTCCTTCTAGAGCTACTGCATAGTGGAGACATGAAAGAGAGCATTTGGTGGGTAGATAAAGACAAAGGAACCTTCCAGTTCTCCTCCAAACACAAAGAAGCCCTTGCTCACCGCTGGGGCATTCAAAAAGGCAACCGCAAGAAGATGACCTATCAGAAGATGGCCAGGGCGTTGCGTAACTACGGCAAGACTGGAGAAGTGAAGAAGGTCAAGAAGAAGTTGACATATCAGTTCAGTGGAGAGGTTCTGCACAAAATGTACAATGGGAGGAAGCACTTCCATCATTGAGATTCATACATCTAACCCATCCACTCCATGGATGTGCTCTTACCCAATCTTTTGGTACGAAAGACTCCAAAACTCTCTTAGGAGAAGATAACATTCAATTGTAAATATTAATATTATAGTAATTATTTTTTTATTTGGCTGGCTTGTGATTTAGCGACAAGCAACATGCTACTATACCATAGAATAAGGAGTGAGAGAACGGGTCCAAATTTCACTATAATAACAAAAAGTATTATCATATCCAAATTTTCAACTGAGAAACCCAGAATGTGGGAATTTTTAATAAAATGTATCAAATTGCTTAAAAGAGACGGTTCTGGACTGGTGTATGTTTACCGTATGATTATTTTTCTTAGTATTTTAGGACTTTGGCATCCTGAAGCTTTAGTATTTTTTGAGGGAAAACATCAATTTCAATACAAAAATGTACATGGAGTAATGACATAAAGTTCTCAAGGGTCTCGAAAATGCCTAACATTTGAGAACATTTGATGAGATAACCCTTTTACAAAAAGTTATTTTTTCTTCTCGATTTTCTCCATCTTTGAGGGGAATTAACTAAATATTGCAGGGTATAGGATTTCCTGGTCTCCAAGACTGACAATATGGTAGAACATACTCTCTGGCCATGTACATTTATCAGAAACAGGTTAGTTTAAGTTCCTCTTGCCTTTAGTGGTCTTCTGAAATACATCTTAGTTTATGGCCGCCTGTCCTAGTGACATCTTCCCACTGAGGCTCTTAGGGCTGTAGGCCCCAGCTCTTATTTGGATGATGGATGGAGGGCCATTTGTGGGTTGATTTAGTTCTAACAATTTCTGTTCTTTGAGGTATTCTGAAATATGTCTTACTTTATGCTCACATGCCTTGGTGACAAGTTCCTGGCTGTCTATCATGGTGACATATTCTGATTGATGCTCCTAGATGTACGGCTATAGGCTCCAGCTGTGTAAATCTGGCCATATTTTTCTTCTGGTATCTTTTTGGCCCAGTCGGATAATGGTCATATGTATGTATGTACTGTTCTGAAAACATTGCTTCTAGGGTTTTCAACAAATTATTGCGACATGTCTTTGCATAAAAAAATAATTGTGTCACCACTTTGAAAAAGCCAAAGGAAATTACCACAGATGCGTGCACCCATTGCAGCTGTTGACGTGCCTCAGTTTGATGGTCAAGCGTTTTGGGTGTAGAAACACAAAGAGGACATAATGTCCTGAATGGTTCATCAGTGAAGTATAAATATCTATTGGGTATGATGCCATCTTTCAATCTGGGTATTTTAGTACAAGACTTCCCTCGGAATTAATCTTAAATACTGTTTGCACAGTCCCCTCCATATGTAGTGTATGGTGATGCTCACAGGACCATAAGGTGCCAAATGTCTTTGTGCTTCCTCCACCTGTCAGTGAACTGGCCAGGGATAAAAACATTGATTTTATAATATGAAATTATCAATGATAAATTCACCAATTAGTGTTGCAGCGACCCCCTGAGGAGCCGGAGTAGAGGATAGGAGTAGTAGTGTCCCTGATGAAGTGTTGTGTCATGGTGGATTCCTCAGGCCATTGCCCCGCGGGGATCGGTGCAGTGGAAATATAGAACTGAAGAATGAGGCCAGAGTTCAATGTAATAAAGTCTTTTTTGCTAAGTGCAGCGTAGAACTTCAAATACATTCAGTAGCAGAAGACTAAGTGCGAATCTTCTCCTGCACCAGCAAGGAATCTGGAGGTAGGTTGGTTGGTTGGTGGCAATTCAGCACTTAGGTGATGCTGGCCTAGTGGTTGTTTGGTGATGGGTGGCTTGGCTGTAATCCCTCACCTTACAGTAGTGTCTTTAATTCTGAAGTCTCAAGGAAAATTGGTGTAGTTCTCTCTGGATAATCTGTAACAGGAGCCGGATCTCTGAAGTCAGCTTCCTATCGTCTCTGTCTCTGGACAGGAATTCCCCCTCTTGGCAGGGAGCAGGACCAGCTCACTCCTACCAAGAGTGGAGAAACATGGTGGTTAACCCTATTCCTGCCAACCATTCCTTGCAGGGAACTACAGAACAAAGGAAACAATTAAATACATTATATTACAATGCACAAATTGTAGTGCCCCCAGGTTGGAGAGTTTCATTTTTCCAAAGATGTGATTTTCATATGCCTTTGCCTACTCCCAGAGTCTCAGTGATGTAAAAGATATATATGCCAAATTTCAAGAAGATTGGATAATATTTAGGGGTTGCACGCATTGATCACTTTTATTACTACTCTCACTCCTGTACCTAGGAGGTTGGTCAAAAACAACTTCAGTTTCAGGATCCCAGGGGCTCTGCATCAAGCAAGGTGGATGGCAAAGGCAATATATGCACTTAAAATTGTCCTCTTCACTAGACAGTTGAATATTCCTCAACGAGAATTGAAAGGAATGAAACGGGTTGCACATTTTGTCAGCCTCATATATGTTCGCTTTTTGCACGAGGCAATTGTAAGTCGATGGGCTCCAAAGAATTATTTGGATATGCTACAGCTTCTGAGCACTTACCCAGATGCAGACGTAAAAAAATGTGCTCTCACAGTTGCTAAGAGACACCTTTGGTATCTGTCAGAAACAAACGTAGGAATGGCGTTTTTGGACGAGTGTATCACTCAGACTGTTAAGGAAAATAGGACTAAAAATTTAGAAACCAAACCTGCAAAGAAAAATGAAAAGACCTGAGCCATTTCGTTACTAATAAAACAAAGACGTTCTTTGAATTGTTTGGGATCCACCACGTGACAGAATACTGCAGTGATTCTCTAAGAAGCCATGTGACCGCTCTTAAGGTGGTCAATGATACCGCAGAAAGAGGAATTGCTCTGATAAAAAAGTTTAACGAATCGGTCAGGGACAAACAACAAAAACGATTCTTGTTGAGGGTAGTCGAGCATCACAGAAAAGTCGTCACCAAGCGAACAAAAAAAGGGATTGCATTGTTCAAAGTTGATTAATATAACACATGTTTTGCCTATCACACTACCTATTAATCTTAGTGTCTAGTTTTAATATTATTTTAAGTTTGTGATTTCTAGTTTTCCCAATAAAAGTAATTAATATTGAAAAATCGTATGTTTTGCCTACTTTTACAAAACTGATCAAAGTGTGCAACCTCTAAATATTATCCAATCTTCTTGAAATGTGGCATATATATCTTTTACATCACGGAGAGTTAGGGCGTTAGCAAAGTCTGCAAAAATATTTGATTTAATTTTTTTTATTACAAAATGAAACACCCTACCCCAGGTCTAGGGTACTACAGTTGTATACCACCACTAGGCATACACTGACCATCGAATAAGTTACTATCACCAGCTTCCGAAGGTCACCAACCTCATTGACTTATGACACATAGAATAAGCCAGCTACACCTCCTTAGCTTTATGTAGTTGTTTTTTTTGTTTTTTTGTGTATATAGGCATCAAAAGCTGTGAAAGGTGCCCATATGCCTTTGACAAGCTGTTGGCCAAATAAGTGTTCACCTGACAGCTATTCTTCCAGACTCCTCCATACAAAAAAGATACCTGGTCACAAAATATCCCAAAATTCTACACTGATTATTTGTTGAGCAGTTGGAGCTCCATTGTAATGAAACAGAGTTCCAAATCCTCTGTACAGACCATGAATAAAATGGTAAACTTCTTGCTGCCAGCAGCCACCACTAGAGGGAGATTATTGTATACTATTTATATACTGAACTCAGTAATAACACAGTACACATATGCATAACATTAACCACTTACCACCACAGTCAGCCATAGCATTTTGCTGATGGATTTAGGCCTCATGCACACGACCGTTCCATTTTTTGCGGTCCTCAAAACACGGAAGCCGCCCGTGTGCCTTCCGCAATTTGTGGAACGGAACGGACGACCCATTGTACAAATGCCTATTCTTGTCCGCAAAACGGACAAGAATAGGACATGTTATATTTTTTTTGCGGGGCCACGGAATGGAGCAACAGATGCCGTACAGCACACGGAAGTGAATGCGGCTCGGATGCGGACCAGAACAAGGGTCATGTGCATGAGGCCTTAGGCTACTTTCATAGTAGAGTTTTTGCCGGATCTGGCAGGGTTCAGAAAAAACGCTTCCGTTACTGATAATACAACCGTCTGCATCCGTCATGAACTCCATTGAAAGTCAATGGGGGACGGATCAGTTTTCTATTGTGTCAGAGAAAACGGATCCGTTCCCATTGACTTGCATTGTGGGTCATGACGGATCCATTTTGCTCCGCATCCCAGGACGGAAAGCAAACTGCAGCATGCTGCGGTTTTCTCTCTGGTATGAGAACGAAACGGAATGTATTTTGGAGCGCACCGTTCTGTTCAGTTACGTTTTGTCCCCATTGACAATGAATGGGGACAAAACGGAAGCGTTTTTTTCCGGTATTGAGAACCTATGACGGATCTCAATACCGGAAAATAGAAACGCTAGTGTGAAAGTAGCCCTAAGCCATATGAGGGCTTGTTTTTTTTAACGATTCGAGTTGTAGGTTATCATTGGGGTACATATAATGTATTAAAAAGTATTAATTAATATTTTTGGGGGGAGTGAATGGAAAACAGCAAGTATTCTGTAGGTAAGTATTCTGCGGGTCAATATGATTAACAATTTATGTATTTTATTTTTGACTAGTTTTGCAATATGGAAACCTTTTTTTTTTAAATAGTTTTTGTGTCACAATATTCTGTGACTCATAATTTTTTTTTTTAAAGCTGCTTATTACTTGAATTTGAACACTTTTTTAAAAACTTTTTTAGCCCCACTAGTGTAGTGTTTACTGTTCTAATATACCGCAATACTTCTGAAGTGAATAGTAAGATGCCTGTCAGTGTAAAACTGACAGGCAGCCATGTACTAAAATGACAGATATACTTGCTATTGTTAGGCTGATATAGCAATCCATTGGTGCCCCACACGTGCGTTGGAGGGAGACTGATGGTTTCGCAGAGGACTACCTCTCTATTCCTAAATACAGATTTGCCTTAATCCCTATTGATTATAGCACCAGGGCCAAAGTTATCTCCAATCCCGGCCGTTGCAGGGATAAAGGGGTTGTCTCTCAAGTCCCAACTAACAGTTGGCCAGGAAAAAGCACCAGGTCAGGCAGTTGGCCAGGCTGGTGCACTGCTGTTTCAGAAGCTCCCATTGTTTCCGATTTCTTGCTCTGTTTCTCAGCCACCTGTGTCCGCGACTTAGTCCCATCTCACCTTAGTAACGGTGAGATGAGACAACCCCTTTAAGCTCAGTTCCTGTCATACACGTACAGCATATATAGCAGACGTCAGTGAGCACCTCCTGATAGTGCCATCCATGTACGTCTGATGCCAGGGAGGGGTTTACCTCTTCATCTCCCTCTAGTGGAGTGGACTGTGGACTGACACAGTTTTATTATTTCATGCTATTACTATGTATGGGATTCAGAGGTTTGTATCAGAAAAATGGAGCTTGTCCTGCCATAAGGATATATTAAAGAGCATCAGTCAGCAGTCACGTTTTCACTGCCTGACCCTGTCAATCAAAGCGCAGAGGGTGCGGCAGTTGCAGAGAGAGCAGAGCCTCTAGGTGTAATGGTAACGCCCCCGTTGCTCCTAGAGGCTCATTTTCACATATGAACATGGGACTAACACAGATGCCTTCAGCTGCCAAGTGCACATGTAACAGGTCAGCCGGTGTCATAGGCACAAAACTGCTGACAGATGCCCTTTAATTAATTAATCATCATAGAATGTCAAACTGATTCACTTGAACTATTACGGGATAATACATAAGCATGAGGTGTTTGGCAGGTCAGACGTAAGCTATGGTATAAGAAGATTCAAGCTCATCCGTCAGATATGGTCACGGCCCTATGATCTGCAGACATCAGGGCTTGAGGTTATGATGTTTGCACAGAGGCTGAATCTTTCACAATCCTTCTTGAGACATCTGGAAATTTTGAGCAAATTAAGCAATTTCCCCAACACCCACAAGTCATTATTCTCTGACATGGCAACGGTGAGTGGGGGTCAGCGCGTGATTCATCTGTCACCCACAGATCTACAAAAACCACGGCGACAATTTTCTGGCCACTTTCCCAGGATGAAGGGGAAGGTCCAGCTGGAAATATCGGTGCTCTACGATGGAAGTAGATGGAGAAAAGCATTTTACAGTAGTTCTGCATGAATTTCCTAAATATTCTGGACGTTGTTGTAGCTTTCTTTTTGTACAGGTGAAAAAAAACATACATTTTTGACTTTAAAGAATGTATCTGTGCACTTAGAAAATGCATCCCATTATTACTGTAGAATAGTGCCACACATGCGAGATCCCAAAAAATGATGCACCATCAGATCCATACCCTGAAACTGTATGATTTCTACTGTTAATATGGATTAAAACAGTCTGATATTTTCACAAATAGCACCACTCTTGTCCAGAGGCTGTGTGTGGTATTGCAACTTAGTCTCGTTCAAGTAAATAGGGCTCAGTTGCAATACCAGACGTGCAAAAGTGCTTCTCTTTATGGGGGGCAAAAAGCAGGGTCTATTTTCCAATTTTTGACAACCCTTTCAAGACCCTGAGATTTTCCATTTTTTTGCATTTTTAGTTTTTTTTACTTCCTGCCTTCCTGGAGCCATAACTTTTTTATTTTTCCATTCACAGCCATATGAGGGCTTGTTTTTTGTGCACCGCAAGTTGCACTTTCCAATGGCACCATTTAATATTGATAAGTTTTACTTAAGCTGAAAAAAAAATCCAAATGGAAAAAAAAAAAAATTTCGTCATAGCTTTATGGATTTCGTTCTTATGTTTTTTTTCTTACTCCCTGCCTTCCTGGAGCCATAACTTTTTTATTTTTCCATTCACATAGCCGTATGAGGGCTTGTTTTTTGTGCAGGGCAAGTTGCACTTTCTAATGGCACCATTAAATATTGCGTACATTTCAGTCGGAAGCTGTACAGAAATTCAAAATGGAAAAAAAAAATATTTCACCATAGTTTTATAGATTTCGTTTTTTACGGTGCTCCCTGTGCAGTAAAACTGTGGTCAGCATGATTACAGTAAGGCCACATTTGTATAGTTTTTCTTGTGTTTTAATACTTAGAAAAAGCAATAATTAACTTTGAAATTTCTTTTTTTTCTTTGCATCGCCATATTCACCATTGAACACAGCATCTGATGGGTTAAATGCAAGTGATAGGTGTTAACACCGATCACAGGCATTACATCTGGGTGTCTGCTGTGCTCTGGAGTGGGCTCCATCTTTAAAGATATGAAGAGGAAGGGGTTAAAAAAGCACTCCAGTAAATTTTAGATTTTATTTGGCAATATAGTACGGTATAGGCTATTATAAGAGAATAATAACATAGAGGCTCTTGTGTATGCTTGTTTTAGATGAAGCCTATTTATGAGTTGTCTGCCACCGTGGTTCCTTCTTCCTCTCTCATATGGTTTTCCTAAAGCAGCCTACAATTCCCATCATGCTTCTAGTTCTAGTCCTATGGGTACGTGGGCATTTTAGAGCTGTATTTGAGTGGCCTTGAATTAAATGTTAAACGTTCTGACTTTTCAGAATCCAGTTTGAATTTTAGAAAAAATTCACTGGAGTAAGATGCGGCAAATTTTCTTCTGGCGGCCTGTGAGCCAGAAAGCAATTCTAAGGCAGCTATGAACTTGTTTAGATTTGTGGCTTTGTGCCCTAAATTTATGCCAATTTCTGGTGTATATTATAATCTGTTGGGCTGCATGAAGTAACGCCCCCTTCCACCAAGCCTCTCCCACTTTTGTGACATAACCTTAAAAAGTCACAAAATGATTGAGTAAACAATGCATTCTCAAACATTTGTGTGCCTTTCATGGCAGAAACTGGCAAAGGGCATGGTAAATTCCATCTCGTCTTTTTAGATCCAACTATCTTATTGCAAAAGGGATAGGAGCTTACTGCAGTGTACAAATAGTACAAATAGTATGCAGTTAGATCCTAAGCTCCCTCTAGTGGTGGCTGCGGGCAGGCAGAATTTTATCATTTACTCCTGTGGCTATGCAGGGGATTTGGAGCTTTGGATCAGAAAAAAATAATTAATTTTATGAGAACTTTTTTGTTCACCCGTCGCATCCTTGGAATATTGTTTTTTATTAAACTAAGGATCTCTTCATGGTCTGGAGTGATAGAAAGGACATTGTATGCACTAAATGACACGTGCACTTATTTCCTAGTGTGAAACGAGGGGTATTTCCCAAGTGGAGGTGAGATGTGGACTCGTGCTCTTTGCACCTCTTGTGTCTGTGCAGTTAACCCTGCTTTTGCCTTGCCTTTTGGTGATCCCTCAGTGCATAGCAGGCGTCATGATGTGACAGTCTGGTGAAGGACAAAAAAAGAACACAGCTGGGACTACAAATAGAGACCCCCTAGAAACCACTCGTACACAGTTTCAAACATATCCTATGGTAAAAATTTTATTTCTGAGAGTGCTATATATAAAAACCGGCATTAATGTATTTTCATGAATCATTAGAGTATGGTTGGGTTGGCATTCGCTAGAGGGCTGGCAGGGAACGCTGCCCTCTGTTCCACTCTCACTTTTGCAGATGGTAATTTTAAATTATTTAGCAGGACAAGGGTTAGTCTAAGCTGTTAACTAACTCAGAGACAGTGATAAACTGTGATTTCTGTGGGAACCAAGCAGCAAGTACTCAGATTTCCTGCAGTGCCACCACAGGGGAAATAAGGCAATGCATGGTGTCTATTAAAACCAATGAGACATCCGTGTAATTCAAGGGTATACTCGGTCGTCCAGAGAGAGAAACCCTTCTAGCTGCTCTCTACTCTGGCTAATTGATGGAGATTGTGACTGAGGGATCCCTTCTGCAATGACTACACTAGGCCACTGCTAGTGATAGTGTAACGCCCCAGAGTGGCATTACCACTTCTGCACCTCACTACTGTCTCATCTTATGTATTTTGGTCAGGTCCTATATAATGTGCATTTCCTATTTTGCAACTGTTATGTTTAAGTGTAATATGCCTGGTTCACCAGTAGGTGGCAGCATAAATGGCAGAGCTACAGATACAGAGAATGGAGCTTTCCTTTCCATTCTAACACCCCCTCTGTGGTGTGGTGGGCGTGTCCCGCTGGCTGCAGGGAGGGTGGAGTGTTAGTTAGTTGCAGTTACCCCCTGCTAGGGGAAGGAAGCAGGTGCACGTTCCTGATGGACGTGCCTTGCCCAGGCCAGCTGGAGCACCTTCAGCTCAGCTGGACATGGAAGCAGAAGCTTGGAAACTCTGAGGCCAGGAGGAGTTCGCCCTAGACTATATATAACAATCTGTGAGGCCAAGTAAATGAGGCTTGACCAATGATGATAGGCGAAATGTACTGATCCCCTAGCGGACAAAGGGGTAAAACTTAATATTTAATGTGTATATCTAAAATAGATGAAGCGCTAGCCAGGAGAGCCTCAAAGACAAACAAACAAAAGACAGCCCAGTTGGGCCTGGACACACAAACACTAGATGGTAACAAAAGTAAATAGCATGAAAAAAAGGTTCTCACCCATCAAGTGTTGTGGACGTAGATGGTGGAGTCTCCTTCAGGATGTGATTTTGCCCTAGGCTAACCTAGAGTCAGACTACTAGAGAGAAGTTGCAGCATCCAGAGGAAGCTAAATTATACATCTATCCTGTCAGTACAGCAGAGCCAGAGAGTACCAGATGTAGCAGGGAGGAGTTTGCCTGCTAGTTAATGCTAAAGCCTGCTGGGAACCAAGACAAAGCCTGAAACTGTTTGGAGAAACGTTTATGCAAAGTAAAGCTGTTATCAACTTTATCACAAGGTCTGGACTCAATTTATTTCTCCATCCCCTTCATCAACAACCCAGTTTTTATTGCTTTGGAGCCAATGCCTAGGGTCCAGCGTATCCAGGTAGGAGCACCGTGACACATGCACAAGTAAATTTAAGGGACATTGTAAGCCACCCTACACCACTCTAGCATTCCTACACCTGGGTACAATCTACTACATCACTAAAAGGGGCCCTGTACTTTTTCCTCTTAAAGGGCACTGCAATAGTGCCGCAGAGTGGAGGACGGGAGTGATAGTGGCTCTTGCTGCAACAGTTGTTCACAGTGGTTTTCCTCACACCGATGCTCCCTAGGGCCGTCCAGTGACAGGAGGGTGCACCATTTCTATCTTTGGGTCACACCCTAATGTTGGGGCTCCTGCCTGATGGTAGTTGGGGTGCCCTTGGAGGTATGAGTGTAGAACTGCTTGAAAACAGTGCCTATTGCTTACATTTCTATTGCAACTCTCATCATCTATTCATTAAGTAGAGACTTTATTTATTCTAACCAAGTGGGCCTGGTCATAGCTTCCAGCATACACCCTGCCCCCTGCTCCTGTCCTCCTGCCTTGAACCCTGCCAACTACCCAGCATCAGTGGCACCACAGCCACCAACAGGCAGGAGATCCCAACCTTCAATGTGTGCCAGAGGGGACGAAGGGTTGTGTCCCTCCATTCGCGGCCTGGGAGGGCGCTGGAGCTGGGTCAGCCACCACATAGCCTGTTGTGATTTTGTTGGAACTGTTTAAGTAAAGTCTGTCAGTTGAACTGTTTCCACCTGTGTAAAAGTCTCCTGTTTTTGCACCAGCAATACCAAAGCCACCCCATCTTCCATTGAGCAGGAGACCTCCAACCAGGGTGTGGTCCGGGGAAATACCAACATCAGGTGCACTCCCTCGTCACTGTGCATAACCCAGGGAGCATGGGAGCAGTACTGCTGCCACTGCGAGTACTACCACCACCTAACACTACTACCACTCCCATCC
The DNA here is from genome assembly GCF_905171765.1 of Bufo bufo. Lineage (NCBI taxonomy): Eukaryota > Metazoa > Chordata > Amphibia > Anura > Bufonidae > Bufo > Bufo bufo. Next base: position 21,962,690 of record NC_053398.1, on the reverse strand, counting down.
TCTCCTCCTCTCACGCTTCAATCCAGGTCGCTGCACTTCTATTAACTAAAATATGTTTTCGAAACCAGTTTGACCATACATGCCAACCCTCCAAGAACATCCGGGCGGCTCCCAGATAAAGGGGAGACCTCCCAAACTCCTGGAAGAGTTGGCAAATCTATTGATGCTGGGGAAACCCTAATTGCGCTTGGGCATTGGGACTTAGATGCTGTCCCAGCACCCAAATACACACTAAGGAGGGGAGGCAGCAATAAAGGGGCGTGGTATATATGGAAAAGGGGTGTGGCTACTGGGTCACATCAGCAAAGGGAGCAGAGTATTATGTAAAAGGGGCATGGCATGTGTGAAGGAGGCGTGGTTGCCAGATTAAAAATTTGCAACCTTTTTCCCTCCCACATGAGGGGTTCTGAAAGCTGGCAAGCATGAATTTGATGGGGCATCCACCTCGCAGACCTATTTAAAGCCTATGGTCCACCAATCTTTTTCTGTGCTGCTGCTAATTAAGGCCTTGTTCTCCACATCTCCATTAGGAGATCCGGCAGGCTGGTCAGGCACAGAGCAGCCTACCGGATCTCACAGGATCTGGCATTGCTGGATCCTCTACTTCACCGCTGGATCCCCATTGACTGCAATGAGGTCCGGAGGTGATCCAGACGATTTCCAGCATAAATACTGGGTCTTGCATGCACCTGGGTCTCCGAAACAAAGATGTGAACGTAGCCTAAGAAAATGCAATGTGGTTAATTATAATATTAATGCACCAATACTACGTGCTGACTCCGCCTCTTTTAATTCGCCCATTTACTAGGCTACACAGAGCTACTATAGTAATACTGCTGATTATATGCTGCCTAGAGCCCTCAGTTTTGAGTGACATTGCTTGAAGATTAGCTAATATAGTAAACCTATTGACAAGATCTCGCTAGTCAATCCCTCCTCTTCTGGAGTACCCCTTGAAGATCAATACATGAAGCTTCTATGGTATAAAGGTATATAAGAATATCCAAGGATAATATATAAGACCGTGATTGCCCGTTCACCCATCCAGCTCTAATATGACCATGGTGAGCTTTCTATATGAGGAAGCTGGATAGTGTATCATTGGAGCTATGGTCAGTTTATTTTACAGAATCCAGGGTGGCCGCTCAGATCTAGTCACCATTCTCGTGTCAACACATGTTGCTAGGATGGAAGGAGGGGTGAGGGGATGTCAGCTCTGTACTTGGCAGGCTCAAAATATTCCAGGCCTCAGTTGGAGCTGTGAGCTGGAGCCTAAATATAGAGGCCATAATTCAATCCTTAGGGAGAAGTGCACAGCCACTGAAAGATGGCAGCTCGTGCCAGGGATGCCTGTGTCAGGTGCTTCTTGATTCTCTTCTGATGCCAGATTAATCCCCATACATAACTCATTAACCGCAGGCTAACTCTGGCAGCTCGAAAGATTTCTGCATGGAGGCCATCCAAGGCTTACTTCCGCTTCAGAAAGAATGAATTCCATTGCTTGCGCCTGCAGATTATAGACCCTGGGGAATGGGAAAATGCTTGTTTTTATAAGTGAGCCAGGTGTTAATAGAGGGGAGCTTTAGATTACATGTAAAGTACAGCCGGGTAATAGAGAGGGTGACATTCATGGAGGGCGTGTCTAATTTTTATTCTAAACCACGCTGTCCAATGCCTATCTATATACCCTGTCCAATGCCTATCTATATACACTCTACCCCGCCCGCAGCACTAGTGCCCCACACACAGTAAGAATACTCCCCTTAATGCCCCTCAGACAGTAATGATGCACTGTTAGCGCCCCTCACACCGTATGATGCCCCTACACAATATAATGCCCTCTTACAGTAGGAAGTTCCCAAAAGTGCCCCACACACAGAGTGATGCCCCCTTTAAGTGACCTCATACAGATAGATGCCCTCTTAAATGCCCCCCACACAGTACGAAGTGCCCATAAGTGCCCCTCGCACAGTATAAAGCATAACACACAGTATTAGGTCCCATAGGTACCCCCAACATAGTCTGAGGCCCCTTTAAGTGTCCTCATACAGAGTGATGCCACCTTAAGTGTCTCCCACACAGTATAAGGTTGCCCATAATTGCCCCCATATAATATGAGGCCCCTTTAAGTGCCCTTATACAGAGTGATGCCACCTTAAATGCCCAGCACACAGAAGGATGCCCCAATAAGTTCCCCCCACATAGTATGAGGCCCCCATCAGTTCCCTACCACACAATATGAGGCCCTCACAAGTGCTCCCCACACAGTATGAGGCCCCATAAGTGTCCCCATGCACGGTGATACCCCCTTAATTTGAATACTCACCTATCCTATGTTCCCATGAGGAACAGTGAAGAGTAGATATACAGCAGGTGCAAGGACATCACTGCATCGTGTCTGCATGTGAAAAGTGGAAGAAAGAGCAAAATATATATTTTTGAAGCAAACCAGTATCAATAGGAGATGCATGTAGAAGCTCTGTGGAGATAACTTGCCTACAAGAAACTCATACACTCTACAGCAAACTTGTTAAGGAGATTTAAGACTTATGGTACCTGGACATACTTTACAAGCACACTGTGGAAGTTGCTAAAAATCCACATCCTGCTGAGGACATTATGGAACAACCACCATTCTCGCTATTGCCAATCCTATTCTCTCCTCTCCCCTTCACCTGGGCTCACTACAGATAGAAGGGGCTTCATTTTGGGAAAAGGAGCATATCCAGGCAATGTAGCAGGTGCAAGGACATCACTGCATCGTGTCTGCATGTGAAAAGTGGAAGAAAGAGCAACATATATATTTTTGAAGCAAACTAGTATCAATAGGAGATGCATGTAGAAGCTCTGTGGAGATAACTTGCCTACAAGAAACTTATACACTCTACAGCAAACTTGTTAAGGAGATTTAAGACTTATGGTACCTGGACATACTTTACAAGCACACTGTGGAAGTTGCTAAAAATCCAAATTCTGCTGAGGACATTATGGAACAACCACCATTCTTGCTACTGCCAATCCTATTCTCTCCTCTCCTTTTCACTTGGGTTCGCTGCAGATAGAAGGGGCTTACTCTTGGGAAAAGGAGCATATCCAGGCTTAATAAGATACCGATGGTGGACGAAGTGCGCCACAATCAGGATCTGCTCACAAGCCGACTTCTAAATACAAAGAATGGGTAATAATAATGGGCAAGTTGGCTGATTGGTTGCCATGGGCTCCTAAGAAAATTTTACAGAAGTTTTGACAAATGAGGTTCAATATGTTTTTGGATCCTGAAGGTATCACAGTTCTGAGGTCAGAGCGCCATCCGCTGCCTACCATAGCTTGTATCATTCACCATACATAGACACACACAAATAAAAAATGTCCGCCACAACACAGTGACACACGATATGACACCGTTATAGAGCTTAGATCATTGGCAGAGAAGGTACTATTCATGGCCTGAGTGTCTTATAATGAACAGACATTTAAACGTTAATGAACTTCGGAGCCGACACATAGTTTGCACCATATGGAAAACCTGCTTGCTGATACTGTATATCCAGCTCGACCTTCGCTGCGATGTCATGAAAAGCGCGTAGATATGTCCCCTTAGTACCCTCACACAGTATTTATACCTGCTTAAAGCTCACACACCGTAGTTATCCCCTCTTTGTGCCACCACACAGTAGTGATGCCCCCTTAGTGCCCCCACACAGTAGTTTTGTCCCCTTAGTGCCTCCACACAGTAGTTATGTCCCCTTAGTGCCCCACACAGTAGTTATGTCCCCTTGGTGCCTCCACACAGTAGTTATGTCCCCTTGGTGCCCCCACACAGTAGTTATGTCCCCTTGGTGCCCCCACACAGTAGTTATGCCTCCTTAGTGCCCTCACACAGTAATGATTCCCTCTTAGTACTTTGACACAGTAGTGATGCCCCCTTAGTGTTCCCACACAGTAATGATTTCCTCTTAATGCCTCCACACAGTAGTGATGCCCCCTTAGTGCCCGTTCACAGTAAGTATGCCCCCTTAGTGCACCCACACAGTAGTGATACCCCTTAGTGCCCATACATATTAGTTTTTCCCTCTTAGTGCCCTACACAGTAGGTATGCCCCCTTAGTGCCTCCATACTAGGAGTAATGCTCCCTTAGTACACCCACACAGTAGTGATGCCAACTTAGTGCCTCCACACAGTAGTTGTTCCCTCTTAGTGCACCCACACAGTAGTGATTCCTCTTAGTGCACCCACACAGTAGTGATTCCCTCTTAGTGCACCCACACAGTAGTGATTCCCTCTTAGTACACCCACACAGTAGTGATTCATCTTAGTGCACCCACACAGTAGTGATTCATCTTAGTGCACCCACACAGTAGTGATTCCTCTTAGTGCACCCACACAGTAGTGATTCCCTCTTAGTGCACCCACACAGTAGTGATTCCCTCTTAGTACACCCACACAGTAGTGATTCATCTTAGTGCACCCACACAGTAGTGATTCATCTTAGTGCACCCACACAGTAGTGATTCCTCTTAGTGCCCCCACACAGTAGTGATGCCCCTTTTAGACTGTACACAGCAGTGATGCCCCCTTAGTGCCTCCACACAGTAGTGGTTCCCTCTTAGTGCACCCACACAGTAGTGACTCCTCTTAGTGCACCCACACAGTAGTGATGTCCCCTTAGTGCACCCACACAGTAGTGATTCCTTCTTAGAGCACCCACACAGTAGTGATTCCCTCTTAGTGCACCCACACAGTAGTGATTCCCTCTTAGTGCACCCACACAGTAGTGATTCATCTTAGTGCACCCACACAGTAGTGATTCATCTTAGTGCACCCACACAGTAGTGATTCCTCTTAGTGCACCCACACAGTAGTGATTCCTCTTAGTGCCCCCACACAGTAGTGATGCCCCTTTTAGACTGTACACAGCAGTGATGCCCCCTTAGTGCCTCCACACAGTAGTGGTTCCCTCTTAGTGCACCCACACAGTAGTGACTCCTCTTAGTGCACCCACACAGTAGTGATGCCCCCTTAGTGCACCCACACAGTAGTGATTCCTTCTTAGAGCACCCACACAGTAGTGATTCTCTCAGTACACCCACACAGTAGTGTATCATCTTAGTGCACCCACACAGTAGTGATTCATCTTAGCGCACTCACACAGTAGTGATTCCTCTTAGTGCACCCACACAGTAGTGATTCCCCTTAGTGCACTCACACAGTAGTGATTCCTCTTAGTGCACCCACACAGTAGTGATGCCCCCTTAGTGCACCCACACAATAGTGATTACCTCTTAGTACACCCACACAGTAGTAATGCCCCCTTAGTGCCCTCACACAGTAGATACTAAGAGGAAGCTCCTGTATCTGTCCCTGTCTGCACTCTCCCGCAGTTCCCTTTGTGCTACATATGTCTGATATTGCATTCACTTGAATGGGGCTGCAAGTGTAACTGGAAAAATGGAGCCATATTTTTCTAATCTCAATCATTCCTTTTAGGCCTCATGCACACGACAGTTGTTCTTTCCGTCCGCCCCAAAAAACGGATGTGGCATCCGTTTTTTTAGGAGGATCCATTTTTTTCCACAGATCCCTTGTAATAAATGCCTATCCTTGTCCGCAAATGTAAAAAAAGTAGGACATGCACAATTTTTTTTGCTAAAGGGAAACACGGACAACGGACACGGAACACAAACGGATGAACTATCAGCATTTTTTGGCTGACCCATTGAAATGAATGGGTCCCCATCCTATCCGCAAAAAAAACGGAACGGAGGCCGAGAAAAACAACTGTTTTGTGCATGAGGCCTTAAAGAGGTTCTTTAGGATTTTAAATATTGATGGCCTATTCTCAAGATACGCCATCAATATCTGTTTGGGTCCAACACCCCCCAGCCCCACTGATCAGCTGTCCCCAAGTTGCTCTGCTGCCAGAAGTAGGTGCTGGAACTACAGTAGAGGATGGAGCTGGTCACTATTCACCTCAATGGGAGCAGAAAAATATGACTCCTTTTTCCCCCCAGTTACACTGGTCCAAATCTCATGCAATTGCTGCAGAAAATAAATTTGCAGATTGACCTCCGGTGCATATTTTAACTTGGTTAACTTTATGACTTTATGGAATTTGCTGACCGTCCTCATATCTTTTCTATTATTAGTTTTATGACATGTTAAAGTCTGTCGTATTGCACTTTTACTTACCTTCTCGTGAAGTTCACAGCTTAAATTCAGGGAACACCTGTTTTCCACATGACACCAAGGAGTAAAATATACTGTAAAATAAAGCCTCGTCAGTGTTCCACGGATGTGTGCTGAACGTGTTCTCCTCGGACAGCACGCGCCCCCATTCATTTTAATGTGTGTTGTAGGACGGCACAAGGGTCCGTCATTGACGGAAGGTACATGTCACCGAGGTTCCTGGCCTCGGTGAGATAAGAACCGGGAGTTTTGTGTGTCAGCGGCAGCTAGTGCTCGCTGACACTGTGTCACTTAGTGTGTCTGTAAAGCCAATCCGGGCCGGTTCTTATTGGGAGCAGCCAAAGAGCAGGGTGGGTGGCTGTTCCCCCACAGCCAGGCCAGGTTTTGGGCTGGGGTTTAAAAACCCAGCCAGCAGCTCAGCTGGGTGTGGTATGCAGTGAACACATGCCGGCTGCCATCTTTTCTCACAAGTCCAGCGAGGCACAGGTAAGCCCCTGCCTGTGTGCGAGCCGGTCTGAAATCAAATGCGGTCACCAGGAGCAGGCAGTTCCGAGAACAGCCGGCGGGGGCCTTCATCGTGCTGTTCTCGGAACTGCCTGCTCCCGGTGACCACATTTGTTTCAGACCGGCTCGCGGCACAGGCACAGGTAAGGGCTTACCTGTGCCTCGCTGGACTTGCAAAGCGAACTGGCCATCACTGGGGGTATGTTCCTCCAAGTGAGAGTGGAGCTGTGAAGGTCTGTGTTTTTGGGAGCTGCATGAGAAATGCCTGCTGTGGTCTGCCAGGTGATTTATGTTGTTCTGGGGAACTCTTGCTGTGTGAACTAATACCAGGACTCTGTAAAGTATTGTTTTTTTCTTTTCTGCCTTTTCTGTGTGAATAAACACTGGACTTTTGTTTTTTCAACCGTGGTCTTGCCTCCTGTATTGTGTCCGCTTACCCTGCCTACCAGAGCAAATCCCTACAATTGGTGGCTTGGAGCGGGCAAGCTCAGTGAGGCTGGCGTGATTGCCAAAATATTTTTGGTTTGCACACGGGTGTATGTCGTTTATCAAAGCTGCTAGGTTTAAACCTGTGTCACGTGACAAAATGGAGGCTGTTTTGAAGGCCCTCATGGAGGCTAATCTGCAGCAGCAAGAGACCAACCTGCAGCAACGCGAGGCTAATAAGCAGCAGCAAGAGACCAACCGGTTGCTGCTACAACATGTGATGGCTTTGCAAACAGCAGGAGCAACTCCAAGCGTCCACGATGCAGAAAAAGATGACACCCACAGATGACATCGAAACATACCTGGCGATGTATGACAAAGTGGCCACCAGGTAAAGGCTGCCCCCGGACCAGTGGGCTCCTTTTCCTGGCATCAGAGTCTCAGCGTGTGTACTTCGATTTGCCGGACGATCCAGCGGCCGACTACCCAAAGGTAAAGGGGGAGATTTTTGACAAGACTGGGGGTGAATGTGCTGGTTCGGGCCCAGCGGGTATCAGTGGGGGTTCAACCCGGCTGAACCCGTGAGACCCCAGAATTATAACCTGCTCAACCTGTTGCAAAAGTAGCTACAACCTGACGTGCTGAGCCCCACTGCTATGCTGGATCGGTTGCTAGCAGACAGGTTCTGGAGGGTTCTGCCACCCCCTCTCCAGCAAGGTCTCTCCAGGTAATGCGCTGGAGATGGTCGACCTGGTGGAGCGCTATGATGCTACCCGGAACTTACAGGGGGGTTCTTTTGGGAGGGGGGGGCACTCAAATCCCGTGTCCCTCAGCCCCGGACCCGGCGACTGGTGCCCACCAAACCTGCCTGGGATGAGGCCCCTGTGAACCCCACTCCAATGGTCTGCTGGCAGTGTCGGGCGCCTGGCCATGTTCGAGCGGACTGTCCACAGCAGGGGGAACCCATGAACACGAACTATGGCTTCCGTCAATCATTGTATGCCAGGAAACTGTGTGCGGTGGGTGCTCCGGAGTCTCTGAACCACCTGTGCCAGGTGGAAGTGGGAGACACTCCAGCGGATGCTCTGTTGGACTAAGGGAGTCTGGTAACCCTGGTAAGGGCTTCCCTGGTACGCTCCACTGAGTATACTGGCCGTAAAGTAGGGGTCATGTGTATACATGGGGACTTAAAAGACTACCCTACTGCTATGGTGTCTCTGTCCACGGTTTCCCGCAGGTGGACCCACGAGGTGGCTGTCACAACCAACCTTCACTATGAACTTATAATAGGGAAAGGCCCGGCTCAGGGGGGAGACCAGAACCCTGGGAACCTGAGTCCGAAGGGCCAGCGGTAGGGGTGACGGGGGGAAACAACCCTGCTAAGTGTAATGGTGGGAGACATGGAGGACTTGCCGCCGGGGCCTGAGATGGCAGACCTCAATGTCTTTGGGGATAATTTTGGTACTGTACAACACCGGGATCCAACCTTATCCCGAGCCTGGTAAAACTTACTAATAATAGATAGTGAACCAAAACGACCATGGGCAGAGTCGGTGTTCCCCCGTTTTGTGGTTTATCAGGATATGTTGTATCGGGTAAATCAGCTGCGAGGTGAATCCATTGAACAGTTGGTGGTGCCCCAAGCTTATCGCAAACTCGTGTTAGAGTTAGCCCACCAGCATGTTCTCGGGGGTCATCTGGGAATGCAGAAAACACAGGACCGGATACTACAACGGTTTTACTGGCCCAGTGTGTTTAAAGAGGTAGACGAGTTCTGTAAGTCTTGCCCAACCTGTCAGGCAACTAGCCCCAGCACCTTTTTCGCAGTCCCTTGGTGACTCTCCCGATCATCGAGGTGCTGTTTGAGCGAATCGCTATGGACCTAGTAGGCCCAGTTCCGAAGTCCGCTAGGGGACATCAACACATCTTGGTTGTCCTTGATTACACCACTCGGTACCCGGAGGCAGTGCCACTGCGACATACATCGGCGAGACTTATAGCTAAAGAGCTAATGGAGATGTTCTCCTGAGTGGGGTTACCTAAAGAGGTTCTGACTGACCAGGGGACCCCTTTTATGTCCAAGGTCATGAGGGAACTCTGTAAGTTACTGCGTATTAAACAGTTACGGACGTCTGTGTACCATCCACAAACAGACGGACTGGTTGCAAGGTTTAACAAAACTCTAAAAACTATGTTAAAAACGGTGGTGTCCAAAGATGGAAAGGATTAGGACCTTCTTCTGCCCTATCTCATGTTCGCAGTGCGAGAGGTGCCCCAGGCCTCTACTGGTTTCTCGCCCTTCGAATTGCTATAGGGCAGACATCCTCTTGGTTTCTTGGACGTAGCCAAAGAGGCGTGGGAACAACAACCCACTCCGCATAAAAGCGTCCTTGAGTATATTACCAAGATGCAACAGCGGATAGAGACCGTTTTGCCTCTTGTCAGGGAGCATATGGAGGCCGCACAGCGAGCCCAGAGTCGGATCTATAATCGGCAGGCTCGGGTCCAGATCTTTAACCCGGTTGATCAGGTTTCATTTCTGGTGCTGACCGTGGACAGTTAGTTCCTAGCCAGGTGGCAGGGGCCCTACGAGGTACGTGAAAAAATTGGAGACGTAAATTACAAGGTACACCAGCCGCAGAGGCGAAAGCCGAAGCAGGTTTACCATGTTAATTTACTAAAACCTTGGAAGGATAGGGAAACCTATACGGAAGACAGCCAGCGACTGGGTTTTCTAGGAGAAGAGGTTCCGGCTCCTCTGTCTGATGCAAAGGCAGCGGTTGCCCTAATAAAAATTGCTGACAGCTTCTCCTCTAAACAGGCTCAGGAAACCAGGGAGTTCGTTAGTCAGAACACGGATGTGTTCTCAGACCTCCCTGGACGCACTTCCGTAATCCAACATGACATTGTCACTGAGCCTCAGGCCAAAGTCCGGTTAAAGCCATAACAGGTACCCGAGGAGTGCAGCTCATGCTTCGGCTAGACGTCATTGAGGAATCTAAAAGTGAGTGGGCCAGTCCTATAGTCTTGATTCCTAAGCCAGACGGGACGTTACGATTTTAGAAAGTTGAATGAAATATCTAAATTTGATGCATATCCTATGCCTCGGGTAGAGTCGATGCATATCCCATGCCTCGGGTAGAGGAACTAATTGAGAAGCTAGGCCAAGCCCGGTATTTTTCTGTTTTGGACCTCACCAAAGGGTACTGGTAGGTACCCTTGACGGATGATGCCAGAGGGGCTGTAACAATATAAGGTATTACCCTTTGGCCTGCATGGCGCCCCTGCCACTTTTTAGCGGCTAAGGGATATTGTACTTCGTCCATATCGGCGGTACGCCTTGGCTTACCTGGACGATATTATCATTCACAGTACTGACTGGGAAAGTCACCTGCCCAAAGTACAGGCCGTAATGGACTCCCTTCGAAAGGCTGGACTAACCGCTAACCCAAAGAAATGTGCGATAGGGTTAGAGGAGACTAAATACCTTGGGTATGTCATTGGGCGCGGAGTCAATAAACCCCAAGTAAGCAAAATAGAGGCGATACGGAATTGGCCCCTACCTGCCACCTCTAGACAAGTAAGGTCGTTCCTGGGAATGGTGAGCTATTATATGAGATTTTTCCCCCATTTTGCCACTTTAGCGGCTCAGTTGACGGGACTCTTAAAGGGACGGAAGTCCGTGATAGTCTGCTGGAATGACCAGGCGGAAGAGGCTTTCTCCGCTTTGCCCTGTGTGGGTCCCCGGTTTTGGTGATGCCCGACTTCAAGAGGGAATTTGTGGTACAGACCGATGCCTCCGAAGTAGGCCTTAGTGCGGTGCTGTCTCAGGAAGTCAACGGGGAGGAGCATCCCATTATCTTCCTCAGCCGTAAGGTCACTCCAGCGGAGACCCGGTACCGTATAGTGGAGAGAGAGTGCCTGGCCATCAAGTGGGCACTCGAGTCTCTCCGCTATTATCTGTTGGGGAGGAAGTTCCGTCTGGTGACCGACCACTCCCCTCTCAAGTGGATGAGCCAGGCCAAAGAGAGGAATGCTCGGGTCACCAGCTGGTTCTTGTCTCTACAGAACTTTAAATTCTCTGTGGAACATAGGGCAGGCAGGTTACAGGGAAATGCAGATGCCCTGTCCCGAGTACACTGTCTGGTGTGTGTTCATCCCCTTAGGGTTGAACAAAGGGGGGAGGTATGTAGGAGGGTGCAAGGGTCCGTCATTGACGGAAGGTACGTGTCACCGAGGTTTCTGGCCTCGGTGAGATAAGAACTGGTAATTTTGCGTGTCAGCGGCAGCTAGTGCTCGCTGACACTGTTTTATTAGTGTGGCTGTAAAGTCGATCCGGGTCAGTTCTTACTGGGAGCAGCCAAACAGCAGGGTGGGTGGCTGTTCCCCACGTCCAGGCCGGGTTTTGGGCTGGGGTTTAAAATCCCAGCCAGCAGCTCAGCTGGGTGTGGTATGATCCTGCAAGTGAGAGTGGAGCTGTGAAGGTCTGTGGTTTTGGGAGCTGCATGAGACCCGCCTGCTGGGAGTCAGGCGCCCTAAAGCCTGCTGTGGTCTGCCAGGTGATTTATGTTGTTCTGGGGACTCTTGCTGTGTGAACTAACACCAGGACTCTGTAAAGTATTGTTTTTTATTTTTTGCCTTTTCTGTGTGAATAAACACTGGACTTTTGTTTTGTCAACCGTGGTCTTGCCTCCTGTATTGCGTCCGCTTACCCTACCTACCAGAGCAAATCCCTACAGTGTATTCACACATACGTTTTTTTACCACCGTGTGTGGGTCTGTGTTTTTTAGCACGGAAGTATGCTCTATTTTGTCCGTGTTCACGGATCCATCACGCCCATTATAGTCTATGGGTCCGTGAAAGCCACAGATACCATCCGTGTTTCATGCGTGTTTCACAGATCATTAGGAAGAGATGCTTTGAAAATTCTTTTTCAGCTGTGCCGTGTCAATGAAACACAGATGACACACGGACAGCAAAAAACAGACACATGGACCACACACAGATCTATCACGGACATCTTCATGGAGGCATCACTGACCACCTTTTCACGGATTTAAGCACGGACACGAACGTGTGAATGAGGCATAAAACGCACAGAGGAGGATGCATATGTCTGAGGAACTCTTCAGTCTCTTCACTAATAGATTGTGGGGTTATGAATCAATAGGAGCTGCTTTAGTAGATCATGGCCACCTCTAACCCAGACGCGTCATCCCATCAGCTGTGGACATGAGCTCATGACTGGTACCTTGAACCGAACCCGAGTTCGGGAAATGTTTTTTTACAGTATAAATCAATTTCTGAAGTTATTATGCAAAGTCTCGCGAGACTTCACGAAGTAATAACTTCGGCTCATCAGAGCCAATACATTCTAATGCTGTACGGAGCGAGAGCTTGAAACAAAGTTTTATGCGAATAGACTGTGGAAGTTTCATCCGAAGTCGATTCGCTCATCCCTACTCATGACATCTATCACTAAACTGCTCATTTTCTATTGACCGCAGTGGAATGTGTTTGAAGTTCTCCCGGAGAGCTGCTGGTTTTGCTTTAGATGGCTGTACAAGGCGCATCCCTCATCACTGGGTTGTCAAGCAGAAGAGCACGTGAGCTGCTACACTAACGATTAGCACCACCACTTATAAAATACAGTACCTCCATGTATTACTCCTGCAGCAGCTACTGGTGGATCTTCTCAACTTGTGTCGATGCAAGAGAAGATTGGATTCAAAGGGGTATTCCAGAATTTGGGTCCCTTTTATGTAAACCCCCTAGCATGTGGTACCTAAGTAAAGAATCATAATCATCTGCACCCCCGCCACTCTGGTCCTGCACCCTGGCTCCATCTGGTTAAGGCCTCATGCACACGGATGCGGACTCATTCACTTGAATGGGTCTGCAATCCGGGAGATGCGGTGCGGAACGGAGACATGGATTGGAAGCCCACGGAAGCACTACGGAATGCTTCCGTGGATTTTCTGTCCGTGTCTCTGCACCGCAAAAAAGTAGTGCATGCACTACTTTTTGCGGTGCGGACAGTCAGATGCGGATCGCGGACCCCATTCAAGTGAAAGGGTCAGCGATATGCATGCAGCAGCCCCACGGTAGGTGCCCATGCATTGCGGACCACAAATGGCCCTCAGTGAGGGTGTGTGCAGCGTCCCACTCAGGACACGTGGGAACTGCAAAATTACTGTGAAACGTCATTATCATATTGCATGTCATTTGGTATTACAACACCTGTTGTATCCCTGTTCATAGGCTGGCTAGGTGTAATTTATACATCCCACCACTAGATGGGGATAGCACTTAGTTCAAATAAATACTTAAGTCAGGCCTAGTGTAAGGGAGAAGGTAGAGAAGAGTTGGGAGTTAGTGGAGAGCAGAGCCAGTTTCTTAAAGGGTTTCTACCACTTCGTTTTCACATAATTAGCGATCCGCTAGTGTCTGCTCTACCAAACAATCCTAATATAATTGCTTTTGGGGCAGCCGTTTCGCTAAAAAAAGAACTTATATTGATATGCTAATGAGCCTCTAGGTGCTATGGGGGCGTCATTAGCACCTAGAGGCTCGGTCTACCTTCACAAAATGCCGCCACCCAGCGCGTCCCTCCAGCCCGCCCATCTCCTCCGGAATGCGATCCTCCCTGTGAGCGTATGTATTCGGCGCATGCGCAGTGAATGTCTGACCGCTTCCCTGCACAGACATCTCCACTGCGCCTGCGCCGATGATGTCATAGTGCTCCGAGGAACAGGCGCAGTGGAGATGTCTGTGCAGGGAAGCGGTCAGACATTCACTGCACATGCGCCGAATACATACGCTCACAGGGAGGATCGCATTCGAAGGTAGACGGAGCCTCTAGGTGCTAATGACGCCCCCATAGCACCTAGAGGCTCATTAGCATATAGATATAAGTTCTTTTTTTAGCGAAACGGCTGCCCCAAAAGCTATTATATTAGGATGGTTCGGTAGAGCAGACACTAGCGGATCGCTAGTGTCTGAAAGCTAATTATGTGAAAACGAAGTGGTAGAAACCCTTTAAGCTGAGGCTACATACCACGGAGTAGTGGGTGAAGCCAGCTGCAGAAATGTGGTAGAGCCAAGGTATGAGGCGCAGGAGAGCATTTTCCTTCTGTGATCCTCTTAGTTCCTACATCCTACAACCAGAGGATAGCGTTTTCGTCCCTGGAAGAAGACCAAGCTAAAGAGAGACATCGGTGATAACAGCCATTACTTAAGGCTTAATGGGCACCTTTGCACATGGTGGAGGACAATCTAGCTACAGGCAGCCTCACCATATATTGAAGAATACAGATTAGCTACCTGTTTTAAGGGCTTGGAAGATACAGAAGTAATAGGACTAAGCATACCAATAAGCATTACAGGCAACCTCACCAAATTACTCTGGTTTACAAGGGACCTGAAGTCACAACCAGAAATACTTATACAGAACCACAAGCTAAGTCTAAACCCAGCCAAACCTATTAACAGTGGATCAACAGAATTCCTCTAAATTGCAAAAGACTGTATTCTGTCTGGATGTATATGCCGCAACTGGAACCAACATCAGTAAAAGTTGTGAGTTGTATCCTACCACTGTCTACTTCATCCTTACCAATGGTTGTACCACCATTAACGGTACTGGCGTCACGACAAATAACACCAAGGGACCCAGCCGCCACAAGCACCCTAAACACCACTGCCACCAAGGGCACCTCAACCTCCATCTAGGTGCTTCCCTACCACAGAGCGTGCCCTGGAGGATTTCGTGCTGTCTTCCTCAACACTGTGCTGCCAGCCCAGGGAGGCTTTCTGCTAACCGTGAGTAAACCGATGAACTGTGTTATTATTTAGCCCCTCATTGGCCCACCGTGCACCTCACGTGTTGCCCCTGCGGTTCTGGCTGGCTGCATGTGTTCCCAAGCACCACATCACTGCTGGGTCTTGTGTCCCGTGGGAACATGTCACCCCTGCCTGAGGGCAGCCATTGGCTGTAGTGGCGCATGTGACCACATCTTTATCTCGACTAGAAGTGAACAAGCAGGGGTCCATAAGATCACCAAACTGAGCAAGGGCGCAGGACCAGTGCAGCTTGGAGCAGGTGAGTATGATTCTTCCTTAGGTACTACAAACTAGAGGGCTTACTTTAAAAAGGACCAAAACCCCTTTAAAGGAATTGTCTAGTTTAGAAAACCTATTTTCATATACCCTTTTAGGGAATTCTTGGTAAATAGACTGGAGGACGGGGGGGGGGGGGGTCTTCTGTTCAGGATCCTCAGTGCCTATAGTTAGCAGAGAATACGACAAGGGTCATTTTAGCATCTCTGACTATAACACCTTAAAGTGGTTGCCTGACCAATCATTTTTTTAAGGGCCTAGAGAGGCATGTGCAGTGGCCAGGTTTGGGGTGGCCTAAACGTTATGCTAGGTCCCCCAGACACCATTGAGGTGTGACCATGTGTTGCTGCTCTCCGGAGGGGATGGTAAGGCATGATGCACCCCAATGGGAAATAAGTCCAGAGAGTCAGAGTTTGCAGCAAACCAGTGTGCTTTACTAGACGAACTCAAGAACAAAACAATACGGGGAAAACACTGAGCTGTCTCCTCCAGTCTTCTCCATGGCAAAGAAAGTTCTGTGCTGAGGAAAAGCCTGAGCTAGCTGTCTCTCTCTCACAAGGCTGGCTGGTGGCCCAGAGTCTGTTGCTCAGTTGTCCAGCTGCCCCTCTGGTCAAAGGGTTGGCACCCCATGGTCTGTGGCACAGTATTCCCATCTCAGCATCTTCTGGTCACTTGTGCAGTCTGGCAGTCTCTTCTACTAAACACTGGTCCCTATCTGCAGACAACAAGGGGCTCTATCTTCTCTCCTTAT
This sequence comes from Bufo bufo, assembly GCF_905171765.1. Classification (NCBI taxonomy): domain Eukaryota; kingdom Metazoa; phylum Chordata; class Amphibia; order Anura; family Bufonidae; genus Bufo; species Bufo bufo. The sequence goes on along the minus strand of NC_053398.1, from coordinate 21,946,703 downwards.
ATACAATTTCCAACTGAATTAGAACCTTCCGGTGGGAGGGATGGTGGAGAAGCATAGTCTAAACAGAAACAATGTTACAATTTCAGTCTGTCATAGGCTTGTATACAGTTTAAGGGTCCGGTCACACGTCCGTAGTGTATTGCGAATCCGTAATACACCCGGCCGGCACCCCCATAGAACTGCCTATTCTTGTCCGCAATTGTGGACAAGAATAGGACATGTTCTATTTTTTTTCAGAGCCGCGGACCGGAAGTTCGGGGCTGCGCTCCGGAAATGCGGATGCGGACAGCACACTGTGTGCTGTCCGCATCCATTCCTGCCCCATAGAGAATGAATGGGTCCGCACCCGTTCCGGATAATTGCGGAACGGGTGCGGACACATTCTACGGACGTGTGAATGGACCCTAAATACAAGTCCATGGGAATGATGAAACACTTTTTCCAGACATAAACAGAGCTAAGGCTCCATTCACACGTCCGCAATTTCGTTATGCATTTTGCGGAACGGAATTGCGGACCCATTCATTCCTATGGGGCAGCACGATGTGCTGCCCAGACACGGAATTGCGGATCCGCACTTCCGGGTCCGCACTTCCGTTCCACAAAAAAATAGAACATGTCCTATTCTTGTCCGCAATTGCGGACAAGAATAGGCATATTCTATTAGTGCTGGCAATGTGCGGTCCGCAAAATGCGGAACGCACATTACCGCTTTCCGTGTTTTGCGGATCCGCGGCTCCGTGTATCCCCAAAACACGTTGCGGACGTGTGAATGGAGCCTTAACCAGACAGTCAAAAGGTCACTGTGTCTTTTTTTTTGTCCCTCCAAAACTTTGCATAATCCATTATAGTAACTGTGGAAGATTTCTAACTTCTCAGAGCATCGGTAAAAAGTCCCAAAGTCTCTCAGTATTAGCTGCGTATTAACTCTTTCCCAAGACCAATGCACCAAAATTATTAAGATTCCACAACACTCTCTGAAATTAATCAGACTCCAGGCCAGACGCCTAAATTAGTCAGACTCCAGATTAGACTCCTAAATTAATCAGACCCCAGACCGTTAAGTTAATCATACCCCAGATTAGACCCATACAACAGACCTCTAAGTAAATTCAGACCCCAAACCAGACCCTAAATTAATCAATCCAATGTCTCCTAACTGTCTCCCAACTGTGAAAGTCAAGGGGAAAGAATGACCGAGCATACTGAATTTCAACATAGAAATGTTATGGCCTGCAAAACGGATCAGTCCCGTTTCCGTTATGCAGGGGAGTCCTCGCCTGCATAACGGAAACAGGGCGGATCTGTTTTGCAGCCCATAGACTTCTATTATGACGGAATGAATAACTGAATGCCTCTAAAGGCATTCCGTTGTGCATTCCGTCATAGAATTGCGTCATGGTCCGTGGTAACGGAATCCATTACGCAATTCTGCTTTTACCAGTAAACGAAGCGTGAACGAATTTCATAACCTGAAATTCGCTCATCTCTAATCATAGCCTATGGGTGATGTATCCAGCACAGCCTCAGATGCCATACCGTGGCATCCATCACCCATAAGCTGCCATATAAAAAAAAATTATTCGTTTACTGTCTATATTTTTTACTTGACTCCATGGGATAGAATAGCGTAGTCTACCATGTCCTTCCACCCTCGTTTTTAGACTAGGTTCACACTTGCGGAAACCAACAGCGTCTGATGGACTTTATTGACCACGCTTGGGTGTGTTGGGTTTCCCTTATGGTACCCATCATTTTACCAAACTACTATATATAGCAAAGCACGCTGCACCATTTGGCCTACCATGTTAACAGAACCTCCAGCACAGGTGTATGCCAGTCAGATGCAGGCCAAATGGACACTCTTTTGACCTCCTTCTGACCTACAAACACATTTAGCTTGTATGTCTGAAGTTTTTCCTGCATACACGCTGAATGTTGCTCAAATACACAGTGTGGACTTACCCTTACTGTGCTGCAGTGGTGACATGGCTGACTACCCACATGACCCTTGCAGCCAGTCACCGGCCTCACAGGAACACCCCTGACGTCAGTGATTGGCTGCAAAAAGGCTTGAATTGGAGCTCAAGCATTTCATGGACACTTGTGTGGAATAAACCAGCCTTCCGTGTCCTCTATATTGGAGATCATCGAAATCTGATGAGTGGGAGTCCGGCTGCCGGCAGTCCCTTCCATCACCAGAGCGTTGCAGCCTCTACTTAGACCAATGACAACACATTAATCGGTCACATGACCTAGGCGCAGCTCAGTCCTGTTGAAATAAATGCGCCTGAGCAGCAATACCAAGCATGGACGGTGCTGTGCTTGGAGGCCACAGAGCTCACCAACCTCCTCGAAGTACCGATCACATACTGATTAGTGTTGAGCGAATCGAATTCCCAAAGTAGACTTCGATCCGAATTTCAGGGAAAATTTAATTTGCCGCAAAGCCGAATTTCCTTGTGCTTCATGGTGGCGAATTTTTCCTGAAATGGTGTAAAAAAATAAATAAAAATCATACTTACCTCATCCATTTGCTTGTGACGAGCCGGCTGCCGCCACCTTGATTAAAGGTCTCGCAAAAAATCCTGTGCACGGAGATGTATGACATCACCCCGCCAGCCGACATGATGGCGTCATCACGGGCAGGGTGAAATTTATCGCTAGATCTTCAGTCAAGATGACGGCGGCCGGCCCGTCGCGAGCAAATGGATGAGGTAAGTATGATTCAATTTATTTTTCTTTTAATTTGGCACTCTAATACTGTCAGATGCCGCGATCGGCTATGAATGCGGGATACAATGATAGGGAGAGGCGCAATCGCCGCTCCCTCTCATTGCACCCACTGCTTACAAAGAAATGCCCTTTGGGATGAAATAATTCGTCACAAAGCAAATTTTTTTGTAAAATTCTATGAAGCAGTCAAATCAAAATTTTTGAATACTTCACTCATCTCTAATACTGATGATCTATCCTATAGAGGACCCAGAGAACCCCGTTAACTTCCAATGAAGACTGTGTGCTGTTGCCTTTTCCATTAGCTCTATTTGCTCTACATTGTGAAAAACTGCGCAGACGAAGAGCTGAACATTTGGATGGAGTCCAGATCCTGTCACTGTATTCTCTATAATGAAACTACGTACGACAGATGTCGCAGATTCGGATGACTATGTTTCATGGATGGCTTCTGACAAACAGCATCTTCTACTATGACATAACCAACACTTAGACACTCAGCAAGTAGCACCTATCTTCATATGCAGTGACGGTGTGCACTGGCGAATGCCTTCGAGCTAACATCCGCCGTTCCTTGCATCTCTCACGACATGGTAAATCTGCTTCTTGAATATAGAACGCTCTGCAAATCCTGTCTTAATTCTGAGATCAAAGCAAGGGATCAGTTGCAAATTCTATAATCTCCCGAGCTTGCAATGTTTCTGAGCCACACAATGCGCAACGTGCCTGGCAGGTCAGTTGAACATACCACCAGCGGAAACTGCATAATCCGCCTAAGTACCAGAAAATCTAGAAATCTGTGTTGGCGTGATGACTAATCACACTGCATAATCCGGGGGATACTGTGACAACTCCCTAAATCCCCTGCCGCCTAATGGCCATCGTTTACCGTTGTCGGCAATTATGTATTGGGATTTAAATGGCTTCATAGATTCGTAAAGGAAAATTAATAAAAGGTGAGGTGTTCAGGGTAGTAATCCGTCGCTGACAGTCACTCTCCTCCATCGTTCTATTTGTGCTGAGTTCAGTCTCAGATCTCAAAGTTACGAAGGTCACATAGGACACAGAGAATGTGACTGAGATAAGCCTTAAGAGTTCTTGGTAGCTGTCTCCCTGTTACTGATAGCTGCCTCGCTTCCCGGCCTGGACTGTGTAGAATACAAGGTTACAAGGGGTTCTACAAAGAATACCTATGGTTACTCATTGGTATGGGGCCAAGGAGGTGCAGGGGCACAGGGCTGAGGAAGGTGCCACTCCATAGTAAGAACCTGGGTCATTTGGTGCCACCCCCTTCTCCTACTTCTGTCCAATATCTGCAGGGTTGAATGCACTGATATAGGTGCCACATGGATGCTATGGGGCCCATGGAGATTGCTTTAGTTCCTCCATGTTCTCTACTCTTAGGGAGAATCAAGAGTGGCGGCCGGGTCGGTGTTACAAGGAAAGGATCCGTTTTTCATATAGAAGTTTTCTATTGATCCTGTTTAGGACTGATTGTGACACTTTTAGCATGGAGATGGTTTGTAGTCTCTGGCATCTACCACACCTTCTTGTAATGTGTGTGGATGGTTTGTAGTCTGGGGCGCCTACCAAATATTTGAGAGTTTTGCATGTTTAGAAGGAGCTCCGGAACTACTACTCCTATTATCATCATTGTTGCCATTGGGGAAAAGACTGCACTGTGAATTGCCTTGGAACTGTGCCTTGACATCTCCTACAGTCTGCCTGGTTACTGACTCCAGCACCATTCACCGGCTACCACATCTACACCTCCTGCTTTGCACCCATCCAATACCCATAACACCAAGGGCACCCCAACTACTATTAAGCTGGAGCCCCAACATTAGCGTGTGCCCTTAGAGAAGAAAAGGTACGCCCTCCTATTACTGCCTTAGCCCTAGGGAGTATCAGTGTGAGGATTGCCACTGTGGATAAGTATTGCAGTCAGAGTCACTACCACTCCCATCCTCCACTCTGCTCCTCTGGGGTTTGTGGCATCTGAACTCTGGGAGGTAGGAACACTAATCACGAGCCACAGTCTGGAAAAAAGGTGTAAAGTAGAACTGGCTTAGTTGCCCATAGCAACCAATCAGATTCCACCTTTAATTTTGGACAGTTCCTTTGGAAAATCAATGACAGAATCTGATTGGTTGCTATCGGCAATTAAGCCAGTTCTACTTTACACCAGTTCGATAAATGACCCCCTAAGTTTTTTTTTTGTTTTTGTGGAGTTCCAAAAAAATAATGAGGTAACAAATCATGTAATACAGCGAACCTGTTATTTATGGTGTTCAGTAAATGACAAATGAAAATGACGCAGTTGTTTTTTTGTCGTACACATTAAAGAGGTTTTCTGAGATTTTCTTACTGATGTCCTATCGTCTGATTGGGTCATCAGCATCTGATCGGTGGGGGTCCGACACCCGGGAGTCCCGCCGATCAGCTGTTTGAGAAGGCATGGGCACTGTAAAAAAGTTATGGCTGTTATATGAATGCGGGAAGGCAAAAACAAAAAGTTCTTCCTTACAAGCACAGCACCCAAATGTCCATCAGTAAAAGGATAAAATTACAAACAGTTGCCTCTCTCCTTTTTAGGTTATGTTCACGTGGTGTTTTTTGGTTTCATTTTTGCAATAAAAAAAACACTAAAATACGATTTATTTAACTTACTCATATTGTGCGTCGCTGACATATTCTGCAGCGCTTTGCATGCATTAGCATCACTTGGTGTCTCCAATCTTCCCTATCACTATGTCTTTGGAGTGTGGGAGGAAACCAGAGAACTCAGAGGAAAGCCACACAAACACGGGGAGAACATACAAACTTCATGAAGATGTTGTCCTTGGTCAGATTCGAACCCAGGACCCCAGCGGTGCAAGGCACCAGCGCTAACCACTGAGCAACCATGCATTAAAAATCATGACAAAAACATCACTGGCGCCATAATCGGCTTACAGAATATTGGGTGAAAGAGGTTGATGCTTAGAGAAGTTTCCAAGACTTTGATAATGATGGCCTAGGCCACCAGGACAGGCAGCCAATATCATATTGTTGGGAGTCTGACACCATTCACCCCCGCCGATCAGCTGCTACCTTGTAGCTACCACAGCTTTGTCTATTGTGTAGTGAATAGGAGCATCACTGCTGCAATTACCAGCTCCGTCCACTGCACAACGGATGGAGCTGTGGAGTTCTGGTGCCAACTTCCGGAGTTACTGCAGAACAGCTGATCAGCAGGAGCGCAGGGGGTCACACCTCCGACAATCTGATATTGATTTCCTGTCCTGAGCATACCATCAATATCAAAATCCTAGACAACCCCTTTAAGGCAGCCCACTGTGACTCTAGTGCCCATATTTACTAAACTTAGTGCGCCCATTTCTGGTGTGGTTTGTGCCACGTTTCATTAATTATGAATGACCGCCACGCTCACCTATTTTCTCTGCTCGAAGGTGGGCAGGGTTTATTGGAATCATATATTGTGCCAATTTTATTATTGCCCTCAAAATAGTCTCCAAATATAATCCAACGAAGGTGTAAAAAGAGAAAAGTCTCTAGCTTCTATTAGAAAGTTCCAAATCTATCAAACGGCATGCACCACTGCCATAAATTTGGCAGGCCTTGAGACTGCCGTCATGCTGTCTAAATATCACACAGCATTAGTAAATGTAGGCCATGGAGGCCAGACACCTACAACACAACAATTGTCCCTCAACTTTAATCCAACTTCTTTCATTGCTCACATCACATGCTACAAGCATGGACAGAAGAGAAAATGGCGGACCATGGGACCTCAACTATTTCTGTCTCTGGCCTGGCGGGTCTTGAAATATCTCTATACACTGTGTACGTGTCTTGTATGTATAAAAGGTCAGCTACAAAATGACAGGAGCTTTCAGCAAGGTGGCTTCAATCAGCGAGGACGGAGAACACTCCGGTGACACTGCTGATACAGGGCGACTCATGGTAACACGGGCGAGATATGTGCTACCTGCCGTCGGGCAAGTAAAACTGGGCTTGGCAAGAGAATTGCCTGGCATAGACTTCAAATCTATACAAAAACCCACCAGGATCATAGGGTCAAACAACAAGGCACTGGCAGCTCTGCTATATATATCCCAGCTGATATGTCCTGTCAAGTGAGGTCTGCTGCCTAGAAGGTGACAGGACTGTGTGACAACAGGAGAGAGTGTCGGGGGGTGGAGCACCAAGGGTTTCTCCTTATCTTACTTTTTTAAGGGGGGTCTGTTAGAATCCAGCAGCCTCATACCAGTCTCCACCACGGACTGGATTAGTTCTTCTGCAACTTGCAAACTTCTTGTTGGACTTTTTTGTCTTCTGCAGGCTGAGCCAGGATGCCTGAGCCTGTTAAGAAAACAGGTACATGGGACATGTGGGGAGGTGACAACATGCCCTGGGGGGAAGCATGTAGAAGTAACGCATGAGATATTATGCATGGGAGATCATGGCATCTTGGCATTTGAGGATGCAAATTTAATAGGACACATTGGTCTGGACTGTCTTAGGATGAGTGACCTTCCTATGACATTCAGTGTTAACAGGCATGCCTGGGCTTAGAATCTTCTCATCTGCCTTGCACGTATACATGTACAGTATCTATATATGTTGACTGGGTTACAATTAGCATGGTCTAAGAAGCATCAGTGTGATCACTAATCTCTGCAATGGTTGACTTCTAGATGGGTGAAAGGAGCACTGAGTGCAATTTTCATAAGAATTTATGAGGGTGTCCGGCAAATAGAATCAGACATATCATAAAAATTAGATTGGTGACTGGGGATCTGGCAACTGGGGATCCTCAAATCTTGAGTTTTCAATGGGGAGGTGGCACCACTGAAAACATGGAACAAGACCGCCATGTTCTACACAGATCTCACAGGTCTGATTGACATGTTGTGGTCTTTTGTTGGAGAGGAACCCTTTTGAAGATCTATCGAAAAATCTTTCTCTATTGGCATGGACTTATTAGAGGACAAATATGAGAGTCGGTGATGGAAATTGTTGGGTTTTGTTTGGTTATTGTCACTTTTACAATAATGCACGCAGACGTACTGTCCTTCTACTTTGCCAAGTGCTGCACCAAATAACAGTGCCCTGTAGAGCACATCATGGATTTGTATTTAAAAAAAAATGCCCCCCACTGTAGAAAAGCGGCTACTTTCTTGTGATGGACCAGCTATTGTTGAGACTTCCATCAAGGGTTCTGATATTTTAGATAACAAGAATCCTGGAACCCCGATGGAAACCAAATAGACATCGTTGTTAATGGGGGTCCCTCACCATTATTAGTTGGGACTTGTTCAATAACTGATCCATCATGGTTATGAACACAAGCTGGGATTCTTGTGACCCTGTTTTGGGGACACTTTTACTGTTTTTGCAAAGAGATATCTTGATTTTAAAGTTGCCCATGTAGATTAAAAAATATTTTATTTTTAATCCCTGTCCTCCAAGAAATTGCAAACCTATTTTGGACTTGAATTTGCTGCCTTCTGCTGCCTTGATTCATCCATTGATTCAGGTTGCATAGACAGTTTTTTATGGACAATTTTTGAGGAAATTGTGTAATCTGGTTGAGAATTATTTGAGAAATATGCTTCTAATAGATTTATTCAGTGTATATTAGGCTCTGCGTATACGGCCATATTACAGCTCAGAGCAGGAGCTGAGGACAGGTATGGATTCAATCTTTGGAAGATGTGGATGGGATCCTGTCCTTGTCATTTAATGTGTAGCTCATGAACAGAGCTGGCATTGAACCATATGCACTGAGCCTTCAGCTTAAAAATTTTCCCAAGTATTTTGGCTTAAGTGCAGCTGACATCGGTCTGGGCCCCCAGGTATTAAGTGTTATGATAGTCATCTATGGTATGATCATTAAAGCGGTTTTCCAATCTCAAACAGCATATTGCTACTATATGTAATTACTTTACGATTGTTGAGTCCGATATCTGGGTCCCCCACTGACCCCAAGAATAAAGGACCACAGTGCTGATTCATCTACTGAGCTGTGATTACTTGGGTAATTTCCATGTGCCGAGTCTTTATGATCTCGACCTACAGAAGGTTTAGCATTTGCTCACTCTGGACCCCTAGGCAATAAAATCTGGGGCCCTGAATGTCCTTATGGTAAACCTGACTGATAGCCCATAGAACTTGGGTCCTCACCCTAATGCCCGGATAGGTCAGCCTTGACTTGGCTTATAGAGGCCACAAACTCATAATTTTTATTTTTATTGATACCTTTGGAGGAGAATATGGTGACCCACAGAGACATCATTTATTTGAGAGCGCTGTTAAAACGGTTAACCAAGACCTCACAGAGTGGCCGACTCGCGGTGGCGATGATATTTACCTGGTCCCGGCCGCTGGGTTCAGTCTCCACTGCTCCACGTATGGCTCGTCATCTCCCTGCTGCGCTGAAATCAACATTCTGTTTACCAGGGAGGAGGTGGACGTGACCTCTGCAGGCAATCGCTGGCTGCTGCGGTGACCTCCTTCCCATGCGTCACAACAAATGGTCATGCGATACAAGGGGAGCAAAGTCACCGCTGCGGCCACAAATTGGCTGCAGCAGTCATGTGCCCCCCCATCAACAGGATGTTGATTTCAGCACAGCAGGGAGGAGAAGAGTCGGCGGTGAAGCCATGGAGACTGAACCCAGCGGCAGGGTAAGTATGAACACCACCGCGAGTTGGCCACTCTGGGAGGCAATTTTTAGTCTTGGATAACCCCTTTAATTCCATGGTGCTGTACACCTAAGAGAGGGTATACAGTACATAAATAATCAGAGATGCCCGTCTGATTAGAGATCGCCTTGGCGTGTGCCAGACGGGCTCAAATAATTTTGTACAAAAAGTATTTGCAAAGCATCTCTAAGTTATTAGCATAGCATTGGCAATATAATATACCTTTGTACTTTATTTGGTTTGTAGAGTGCTGTTGCACTATGTGTTTAGTACATAAATAATATAAAATAGCATAAAGTACAATCTACAAGGGAAAGGGGAAGGACACAGTAGGGGAGGCAGATGATGGCAGCTGAAGTGTCTATGAGTCATTAATACATAGACTGCCATACAGGGCCCTTGCATGTGGCAGTGCCGTATGCATTGACCCATAATTGGAAGTCAGGCTAGTTAGCAAGATCATATTACACTTCAGATATGCCAAATGCAGGGGTGAGACTGTGACTTCTCCAATTTACAGTGGTTGTCAAATTGTCACCCTCAGAAGATGGACTAGTGTAGTCCAGCAATATCAGGAAACTATTCAATAAACTCCTCTGCAAAAGTTAACACTTGCAACCAGAGACTACTAGGAGAACCATGTATTTTGGGTGGAATTATCCTTTAATCTCATATGTAGGTGCCTCTAGTAGCCACAATACAGTATATACTTGAGTATCATTTGCAGCGTTTTTTTTTTTTTTTTTGCCCAGGCATTACCTAGAGATACTGTACATACAGTTGTGAAGAGAAAGTCTCCGAACCTTATGGAATTATCTATATACGTCTATATGATCTCAACTTCATCTTGGTTTAATTAACTAAGGTCATCAATGAAGAAAGTTAGCGAAACCCTAAGTAGCTCCCCTCTTTTTTCTAGCCATGACTTCAACAAAAGTCTCTGTGTGCCTGCTGGACAAACCTGTGAATAATTCTGTATAAAATCAAGATTGTGTGGACAATCTTCATGTCAAGCAGGAGAATATCTCCAGATCTGAGGTCTGGACTTGACCAATGTAATATTGTTCCATATATCCAACCTCTGGTGAGGACACCCGCATCCTTTTACTCCTCATAGTCTTCCTATGTTGAGCGTTGACGTGTAGGACTGTCTTCTCCACTAGTGCTATGGAATGACCAAAAGGCACAATTTTTTAGCGAGCTGTAGTTGTAACCTCTTGTCATATGGAAGTCTCATGGTCATAGGCATTAACATGTGCAACAGCAGCCTTGATTCAGTCCTTCATTTAACCATTCTACAGCATACCCTCTCTAGGAAGCCTGGTCCTAAAGAGATATTTGCAAGGGTTTCACATTTTCCATCTAAGGTCTTGATTATTGTAACCAATGAGCAAAGTTTTGCAAATTTTGGGCGGTTTAGAACCCGGTTTGCTATTTTTCCAAAAAGTGGTCAGAGCAGGGCAGGGAGTGGGCAAGTGTCTCTTAATAATTGTGGTGCATCTGACACTAATGTTAATAAATGTCCCCCATAGGATACGGCCACATGGGTAGAAATCGTGTGTTGAAAATCCACTGCATAGTTTGCTGCAGGCATTAAAGTCCAGTTACAATCCAATTTCAATGAAGATTTTGCTGCAGATTTGCCACGAATGGTGAAATCCATAGTGGAAATAAGCAGCATTTTTAATTGACAATCTGCAAATTTTAAAAATTCTGCACTGTCATGTTAATTTCCATGTGGATTCTGATTATTCATGCAGCTCATGGATAAAATTTTCTTAAATCTGATCTGATCCACCTTTCTGCTACTGCCAAACACTGCAATTCCATGTCAGGAAATCCTCAGTGTACATGCCCCATGTAAAAGTACCTGGAGCTGGGTGGAGGGAAGTGGTAGTTGTGACACTGATAGGAGTGGTAGTGGTTCGCAGTGGCTATCCTCACTTCAACGCTCCCTGGGTTGAATGGAGAGCGTACGCGTTCTTCCCTTGGGGCACACCCTGAACCTTTTGGGGGCTCGTGCCCGGTGTTAGGTGGGGTGCTTGATGCTAGGTAGATGCGTGCAATGTAGGAGGGCAGCTGTTTGGTTGCAATATAGTCTCTCTTTACTGAATAGATAATGGGTGTAGTAGTTCATATAGCAGCAATAGGCACAGTTCAGAAGTATGTTACATAGTAGGCTTCTCACAATAGTTGTGTATAGGCAGTAGCAATAAATGTTTATGGCAGTAAAGTCTTATTGCCATAAACGTGAGGTACTTTACTGTCTGAATCCAGCACGGCCTTGATAGTTGTAAACATTCTTTCAATCTCTTTCCTCTTCCCCTCAAGGGTATTCTCTCAGTTAACTGTTCAGGCTCAGTAATGGTGTTTCCCGGATAAGGCGTCTACATGTAGGTCTTGACTCTAGCTCTGCACAACTAAGACTTCTCTCTAACCAGGGGGAAGGACCAGCCCATCACTCTGGAAACTAGGCTAGCACTTCCAGTGTTAACTTTTGTTGTCCATACGCAACCCTTTGGGGTACACAGTGCATAAAGAGATAACAGTTTTTAGCATTAAATCACAACATTTAACTCTTGAAAAAAAACTAACTTTTAGCAGTGATTCGCTGGGTCAATGCATACAGTATATACAAAAAAAAATTGGAAATCACAAAAAGATCCTATGTACAACACTCAATTAAATTTTCTGTCTGAAAATAATGTAAACTGAAAATATGTATACTGTGAGTAGCAGTGGGGCATGTATAGAAGAGACGATGCCTCAAAACAAATATCAAAAAAGCCCCCAATTATGATGGTTGGGTTTTATCACCAAGAATAGAAGACCCTAGTGTTTTTTCTGGTTTATGCCCCTTTCAAGACTTTTGAGCTTGTTCCCCACCCCTAGTCTAACCATTGCTAACAATGAGGTTCCTCTGTAGAGGGGGGTCCTGCACAGGTTCTCACCATCCAATAGGAATGAGAATAGGACCCACCACAACGGAGTCCCCTCTCTCTAAGGGCCCTAATGGATCCACATGCTCTGCCTACATGGTTTGTATGCCTTTGCGTATTAGACCCTGAAACTATTTATTCTATTATCTACTGCATAATATGGGTGGGTTTATACTGCACATGGAGACCTCAAGATATGATGGCCAACGTTGATGGATCTTAACTTGTACAACAAAACGAAGATGATCACACTTGCTACAAGCCCTAGCGGAGCAGAGCAAGAGATTATTTAATGGCTTTGGCTGTAACAGTAGTTCACAGTTGCAGTCCTCACACTGATGCTCCCTAGGGCTGAACAGTGGGAGGATGGTGGTTGGGGCACCTATGGTATTGTGGGTTTGGTGAAAGTGCAAGGCAAGAGATGTAGATGGATTGGAAAATGGTGATGGAGTCAGTAATCAGACCAGTTGCAGAAAATAGATAAGTCTGTCTTTACTAAAGTGCCGAATCTAGTACATCCAATGGTATCAAACACAGTTCCAGACAATTCACAGTGCAAATATTCCCAAATAGCGTTGTATGGCTATAAGCAAGGATTGAGGTTGTAGTACTCCTTTCCTCTATCTTTCCATAGTCTCTCTCTGCAGAATCTAAGGCTGGCAATAAGGTTCTTGAAAAACTTCTCTGTAATTCCCAGCTGAGGGGTACAGAATTAAGATACAGCTGGACTTGTGTCAAAGTGGGAAAGGGTGTATTAGCAAAGTCCCTCTCACTGCAGTAAAGTTTCAGCATTAAACAGCGAATATCTTACTGACCCGACTCCAGTGCTCGGCCATGCAGATTCTGGACCTTCTTGATTCTTTCTTTCTGGAGTACTGGAGAGTAGAAATTGCTTTCTTTCTGTAGGTCTCTCAGAGGTTGCGATTCTCTGGGACATAGGCCTAGTACTCTGAGGAGTGAGCACATGTAGCTTCCCTCCAGGGGCGTAGCTAAAGGCTCATGTGCCCTGGTGCAAGAGTTTAGCTTGGGCCCCCCATCCCTCATTGCTTTGTGGCCAGGGAAGCACATTGCCTTCCTGCTGCCTGAGGCAAAAATTCAAACTGCACCCCCTCATGCCAAATTCTTGACCTAACACCTTCCCTCCAGCCAGAGGTGTAACTTGACCAGCATGCACCTTCAATAAAACAGGTGTCTTCTCATGTGGTACAAGGGTCTTTGGGGCCCCTCAGGCTCCTGGGCCCGGTAGCGACTGCTACCTCTGCACCCCCTATAGCTACGCCCCTGCTTCCCTCACTTCCTCAGCTAACACACTACATTGCCCTAGACTGAACTAGGGGTGGACCTAAGTCCCTCTCCCAGCTTCCTACAGGGGTAGTCAGGATTGTTATCCCTGACTGATCCATACAAAACTATAAGGATGCCATAAAATACATTAGATAACGTTACACAGCAATAACAATTTGCAAGGGGTACCGCACCAAAGGATCCCCCAAATCTCTCTCTGAACTGTAGTGTTCCCTGTATGGTTTTGCAGTATTACTCCACTACTTTTGCTCACTTTTACGCACAGCTTTTACCAAGAAGCCAAAATCTTCAGAGGTTGTGGTCGGAGATTCCATTACCTTTGAGGCTGAGGTAGAGAAAGATGGTCTTAGGGTGAGGTGGCAGAGAAATAACGTAGACATCGCCGCTAGTGACAAGTACATCATCAAAGCCGATGGCAAAAGCCACTCCTTGACCATCAACAAGGCTAGCGCCGAGGATGAAGTCGTCTACGCCATTATTGCTGGGGCCGCAAAGGTGAAGTTTGAACTCAAAGTAAAGGAACCAGGTAGGAACTAAACAGCCTACATCCATTCATTCAACATATATTACAACTAGTGTTACATATAATAAGTATTGGTTGTTTGCAATGTCCACTCTTTTGGTATATTACTATGTTATATAATAACCAGATCCACATCTACCATATAGGAGAATTAGATTTATTTTATTTTTTATTTCTTATGTTTTAGGTACAATAGTTGCTATTTTTTTTCTTCCTAACCACCGTATTTTCACTGTGTAAACATTGTGGCACAATTACTAATTTGGAGCATATTCACACACAGAACCTAAGCAACTTAATGTCACAATATGCACTTTGGTTGAGCGCACCTCTGTCTCCTGTGCCAGTCTCTAATAAGGCTACTTTCACACTTGCATTTTTGCCTGATCAGCAAAAACACTTCCGTTACTGATAATACAACCGGCTGCATCCGTGATGAGCGGATCTGGTTGTATCATCTTTAAAATAGCCATGGCGAATCAGTTTCTAAAACTATTGTAAGTCAAAGGGTGCTGGATCTGTTTTCTATTGTGTCTGAGAAAATGGATCCGGCACCATTGACTTGCATTGTGTGTCCGTTTTGCTCCGTATCCCATGCCGGACGGTTTGCTCTCCAGTATGGGAACGCAACCAAACAGAACGGAATGCAGCATTTTGGAGCATTCTGTTCTGTTCAGTTCAGTTTTGTCCCCGTTGACAATGAATGGGGACAAAACGGAAGCGTTTTTCTCCGGTATTGAGATCCTCTGCCGGATTTCAATACCAGAAAGACACAGATGTGAAAGTAGCCTAAGAAAGAAGACGTACCAACAACCACTGAGATGCTACACACGTGTAACATGCTAACTGCAGGCCATGGAGAAGGCAGTCAGTGCGGAAGCGTGGGTTTATGGGACCATGCTTCACCATGAGGATGGCACTGTTGGGACTTAGTGGGTAGTTGGCATTATGAGAGCTTTCATGAGACTGGAACTCTGGGAACTACAATGACTACTATCAGTATTGATTGGAGTACATGACGCAGATGTTTAAAAGGTGCGCCGTAGTATTCAAGGGTAAGACTTACAGCTACATGCTTGGCATGGCATGTTGGGAGCTTCTCAAATGCCAGCTCCTTTTTACCCATCTCTATGTAGCCCGGTAATCCATGCATTAGTAATATACTGACATAGTGAACCAGACGTTAAGAAAGTAAGATGATAGGGGAGGGTCAAGAAAACAGACAACCCCTTTAAGAGGGTCATAAGGTGGAGGTCAACTTGTGTTTCCTAACAGAAACTGAAGACATCAACCCAAAAAGTTGCTTGCACCATCAGAATCTTGAAGTTCCCCTTTTTGCACAATATTCCTTTTACTTTCTGTGCTATTAATACGTATACCAGCTTAGAAACCCTTCTGGAAATCTGCAGACTATTGCTCTCTTCCATCTTCCTCTTCCTTTGCCGACACCAAAGATATATTTTACACAGCAGCTCGTGTTGAGGTATAACCGAGAAATGGAACATTTTTAACTCCATCTTCTTGGGCCTGCTTCGTGAACTCTAAACCTGTAAATCATGACTTATAGGATTTAGGTTCTTGGCGTTTCCCTTTTTAACTGCAATCCTATCCCGAGACGGATCATAAAAAAAGGAGCATTTTAGATGGTGTGTTTATGACCCTCGCCCGTCTTAAGCTCCTGTGCAGCTGTCAGGGAGGCATAGGATGACTTATCTCATATGTCTTCATCCGGAGTAATGTGTATGGCATCGCTTGCCGCTAAACAATTAGTAGGGGAGGCAGAATGAACAAAACTGACTTCTTCTTCAAGGGTCGGAAATAATTTTCAGGCTTTGGAAGCGCTCAAGTTACCGTACATGGTATTTCCATGATTGGTACTTACTTGCTAGAGGAAACGCTCATTTTTCCTGACAGTTCTACTATTTTGGGCAATTTCGATCAGATATAAGAAAAAATCCTACATCTGTTGCCTTTTTCCATATTGTTCCCCATTAGACTCCATTTAACTTTAACTGGAAGTTTCTATATCCAGGTTAAAAGTAGTGTATTGGCCACATTTTGTTAAAGAGGACCCGTCCTCCTCTCCTGACATGTCTGTTTTAGTAACTACTTGCATTCCCCATGTAATAACAATTCTGCATCATCTATTCTTATGACCAGGGGTGCACCACCAATGAGGCTAGTTGAGGCGACAGTACCAGGTAGGGACAAGAGGGGGCAGCGGAAGGGCCATGGGCAATGAGCGCTTTCATTGTGGCAGAGGGGTTAGGTTAAGAAATTGTCATTTGGGAAGTTTCAGTTTTCGCCTCAGGCAGCAGAAAGGCTAGGTGCATCCCAGCTTATGACTCTATGTTGTGCTAGTCCTCTGTTATTCCTTCTACAAGTTTCTGAAGGTCCAGGTGGCTGTTAAAAGTTGCGGGGGGTGTCCCTGCATAGTCTGACACTATCCAATCCAGGAACACTCCCCCAACTGGTAACGCCCATCTGGACTTTCATTGCAAACTGCTAGTAATTCATTCATAACTTCTAGTAGAAGTAATAGAGAAACAAGCACAACATATAAGTCATAAGTATAAAAATGCTCCAAAATCGTTATTACATGGGGAATGCAAGCGGTTGCTAAAACAGAAATGTCAGGAGAGGGGACATCATCTGTTTAAAAGTATCTGGAAAGATGACGCAAAGACCTATTGTCTAATAGCGAAAACCCATGGAGAACATCCAAGCTCTTGGTCAAATTTGAGCCCAGAGTAGAAAAGATAAGGGCGATAGCTATAGGGAATGCAGAAGATAAAAGTCACAACCAAGCCCTGGAACCTGAAAGCCTCTGAGAAGACACCAGGACTATTAAGGGCACAGGGTGAATGGAGACCCTGTTACACATTTTTGTGCTGGAGCTCAGAAGCTTCAAGATATGCCTCATGGACAGAATATGGTAGTAAGCCACAAGGGTCTTCAGTGGTTTGGTAAATCAAGGTTTCAACTCTTTCATTCATATTCCTAATTATCTCACAAGCATCCCGTGATAACCTGCCTGTTGCTAGCAGCCTCTTTACAATCTAACAGCATGGTTAAGACTAACCCCTGTGTATGGTAACACTCAAATTTCTACTTGTAGCCTCTCACTAATTATGACCAATAAGGTCCAGTGGAGATTTATTATGCATCCATTAGCAATGTATTATGTTCTAAGGCATGCCGATCCTTAGGTATCAGTGTAAGACACCCCAAAATGTTAACTTTTATCAAAGTGTAAACATTTTTATTGCGGCCAACTGATTCAAATTCCTATAAAAACCTGTAGCAAAAGGTGCTCCAGCTCCTGCACCAGAAGCTCCAGCACCTGCTCCAGAAGCTCCAGCGCCTGCCCCAGAGGCACCAGCACCTGCTCCAGAAGCTCCAGCACCTGCTGTAGAGGGAGAGAAGAAAGATGAGGCACCTGTTGACGGTAATTCTAGCTATATATATATATATATATATATATATAAATGGCATTATAATAGTTGCAACCATTCAAAGAAGGTACATTTTGAAGAGGGTTCCTGTAAGGTAAATTGTTTCCCCCCATAGTAGTTACTGGTTGGAAAATGATATTTGTCCATCAAGTTCAACCAAGGCATTGTGCCTTTTGGATATGTCTTAAATGACTTACCTTCTCCGGCTCTCCGTGCAGCAGAATGATATCTAGCTCCAGCTCCAAACTGCCGTAAATTTTAGAAAGTATTCATGCCAGTTTTTGACGTAAATAATGATGAATTAGCAAGGACCGATGGTCCCATTCTCGTGATGCCCTCAATCCCCCCTCGTCGTTCCCCCTTTTTGTAGACTTGGCCAAGGAGGAATAAAATACAGTTTGCAACTAGAAAAGCCACAAATCTGGTGGATTTTCTACACCAGGCAAATGATGAATTTCCCCCAAAGTTTTAATCTAACCACACAACAGTTCTATCACTGTATTGTTGGAAATCGGCTGATTGTTGCTGGGATGGCTTTGCTACCACAAATCTTTCACTTCTACTTACCTGCCCGTACCATAAGAAAGGAAGGAAGAATAGGGTAAGTCTTAGAACTCTGCCCCAACCCCCATTGATCCAGAGAGAAGACAAAAAAAGTCCATACGAGCACACGGCATGGTTGTGTGGCAATTTCAATCCGGCTGTACAGTCCGTACAGTCCACAGAAGGCTCTAATTAAAGTAATGATACCTCACTGTCCAGTGGGTCTATATTGTTAATGGTCACTGTAACAATTCAGACCAACTTAAAGGGGTTGTCCAGGTTCAGAACTGAACCCGGACATATCCCCTTCTTCCCCCACTCAGCCAATGATTGTTGCATGCAACATTTTACTTGACCAGCTATTTTAGATATTCTACGGCAGTCCTGTTACAATCCCCCCTCCCCCCCCCATGAGCCTTTCGACCAAATAATAAAAATATTTATAAAATATGCTGCAAAAAAAACAAAACATCTGCAATGTAAAATCGATAATAAAGATCAACTACAAACAAACATTTTTCACATGAAAACTTACAGTTACTTGACTTGGCCCTTAGGGATCTCGGACGCCACTTCAACACTTTGGCCGGGGGCTCGGCGGAGCTGATGTGTTTTATCCTAATGAGAAAGATTTCATAATAAGAATTTGGAGAAGGGGCAGAGGGATAGCAGAGCAGGGAGAGGCTGGTGCTGCTACTAGGGGGTCATACCATGGGGGAGTAATAAAGCCCACCATAATGCCCCCCAGTAGTAATAATTCTCCTTATAATTTGCAAAACATACCCCTTTGTAATGCCCCCAGTTGAGCTAATGTTCCCATAATGTGCCAATATAAAATACCCCTTCTCAGTGCCCCCGTAGATGACCCCATAGTGCTCCCCCCCTTTCCCATAGTACCCACCATTATGTGTCCCAGTATGAAATGCCCCTATACAGAGCCCCCCATATAAAATACCCCTTCTTTTTAGCCTCAGTAGATGCCCCCTAATCATGTGCTAGTAAGCTGTGCCCCATAGATGCCCCCCAATCATGTGCCAGTAATAAGAGCCCCCCACCATCATGTGCCAGTAGCCAGAGTGCCCCCCTTAACATGTGCCAGTAGCCCCCCCTATTATGTGCCAGTAGTCCCCCTTATGTGCCAGTAGCCACCCTCATGTGCCAGTAGCCCCCCTTATGTGGCAGTAGCCACCTCTTATCATGTGCCAGTAGCCCCCCTTATGTGCCAGTAGCCCCCCTTATGTTCCAGTAGCCCCCTTATGTGCCAGTAGCCCCCTCATCATGTGCCAATAGCCCCCTTATGTGCCAGTAGCCCCCCTTATGTGCCAGTAGCCCCCCTTATGTGCCATTAGCCCCCATATCATGTGCCAATAGCCCCCTTATGTGCCAATAGTCCCCTCCCCATGTGCCAATAGTCCCCTCCCCATGTGCCAGCAGCCCCCATCATGTGCCAGTAGTCGTCCTTATGTGCCAGTAGTCCTCCTTATGTGCCAGTAGCCCCCGCTTATCATGATCCAGTAGCCCCCTTATGTGCCAGTAGCCGCCCCTTATCATGTGCCAGTAGCCCCTTATCATGTGCCAATAGCCCCCCCATGTGCCAGCAGCCCCCCTTATGTGCCAGTAGCCCCCCTTATGTGCCAGTAGCCCCCCTTATCATGTGCCAGTAGCCCCCCTTATGTGCCATTAGCCCCCCATCATGTGCCTGTAGCCCCCCATCATGTGCCAGTAGCCCCCCTTATGTGCCAGTAGTTTTCCTTAAGTGCCAGTAGCCCCCCTTATCGTGTTCCAGTAGCCCCTATAATGTGCCAGTAGCCCCCCTTATGTGCCAATAGTCGTCCTTATGTGCCAGTAGACCCCCCTTATTATGTTCCAGTAGCCCCTCATCATGTGCCAGTAGCCCCTTATCATGTGCCAATAGCCCCCCCATGTGCCAGCAGCCCCCATTATGTGCCAGTAGCCCCCCTTATCATGTGCCAGTAGCCCCCCCCATCATGTGCCAGTAGCCCCCCCATCATTATCCAGTATTGTACCTATATACAGTACAGACCAAAAGTTTGGACACACCTTCTCATTCAAAGAGTTTTCTTTATTTTCATGACTATGCAAATTGTAGATTCACACTGAAGGCATCAAAACATTCAATTAACACATGTGGAATTATATACATAACAAACAAGTGTGAAACAACTGAAAATATGTCATATTCTAGGTTCTTCAAAGTAGCCACCTTTTGCTTTGATTACTGCTTTGCACACTCTTGGCATTCTCTTGATGAGCTTCAAGAGGTAGTCCCCTGAAATGGTTTTCACTTCACAGGTGTGCCCTGTCAGGTTTAATAAGTGGGATTTCTTGCCTTATAAATGGGGTTGGGACCATCAGTTGCGTTGAGGAGAAGTCAGGTGGATACACAGCTGATAGTCCTACTGAATAGACTGTTAGAATTTGTGTTATGGTAAGAAAAAAGCAGCTAAGTAAAGAAAAACGAGTGGCCATCATTACTTTAAGAAAGGTCAGTCAGTCAGTCAGCCGAAAAATTGGGAAAACTTTGAAAGTAAGGGCTATTTGACCATGAAGGAGAGTGATGGGGTGCTGCGCCAGATGACCTGGCCTCCACAGTCACTGGACCTGAACCCAATCGAGATGGTTTGGGGTGAGCTGGACCGCAGAGTGAAGGCAAAAGGGCCAACAAGTGCTAAGCATCTCTGGGAACTCCTTCAAGACTGTTGGAAGACCATTTCAGGGGACTACCTCTTGAAGCTCATCAAGAGAATGCCAAGAGTGTGCAAAGCAGTAATCAAAGCAAAAGGTGGCTACTTTGAAGAACCTAGAATATGACATATTTTCATATAATTCCACATGTGTTAATTCATAGTTTTGATACGAACAATCCCACCAGCAACGTGTCAGACAAAACTGACTCCCTGGTCCTTCAACACAATGGCAATCAGCTGCTCAGTCGTCTTCAGTATCATTATTACGAACGATCCCATCAGCAATGTCTCAGACTAAACTGTCTCCCTGGTCCTTCAGCACAATGACAAACAAATGGCCGATCATACCTTACACGTTATTTCAGTTGACAAGGACGAACTTTTCCAACCTAGCCAGTCACAATTGTGGCAGACAGAAAGTAGCCGAAATCGGTATCACCTATTTCGACTCACTTTAATCTAATGAGTATGTTTTAGGTGTCAGCCTGATAAGCATATAGATTGTTCACCCATAATTCCTCTGACTCCTCGATCCTAGTCCACCTTGGCATCTGCTGAGGTTTGCCCGATGTTGATGCCAGCCCGCCACCAATCCATATATATTAAGTTCTTTCTGCCACTGGTTCCCCAGATACTCCAGCACTTTAGCATTGCTACCATGAATGGTAATCTAACCTGTATGCTTATCTCTTTCCAATCTCATAGCTCCCGCACCACCACCGGAGGCTCCCAAGGATGACATCGGCCTGTTCTTGGAGAGACCAGTTGATGGAGAAGTCGCTGTTGGTCAGTCTCTTAGTACTGCTGCCTGCTATATTGTATTATACTAGAAAGCCATGGATTTTTCTCATCTGTACAATTTAATTTCACCCATTAGGGGCAAACATAAAATTCACTGCGAAGGTTAGTGGCGCCAACCTACTGAAGAAACCGGTGGTGAAATGGTTCAAGGGCAAATGGATGGACCTGTCCAGCAAAGTGGGCAAACACCTGCAGATCACTGAGACGTACGACCGGAACAATAAGGTAAAGGGAGAGGTTACTTACCATCGACGGTAGAAATTTGAAAGGTTGGATTCTGGATCATCTTTTCTAAGGGTACTTTCACACTTGCGTTGTGAGGATCCGTCAATGCATTTCAATGGAAATTAATGCCGGATCCGGCATTCCGGCAAGTGTTCCGGATTTTTGGACGGAGAAAATACCGCAGCATGCTGCGAAATACCGTAAGAGGGACTGAACTGATGCATCCTGAACGGAATGCTCTCCATTCAGAATGCATTAGGATTAAACTGATCCGTTTTTTTCCGGTATTGAGCCCCTAGGACGGAACTCAATACCGGAAAAGAATACCGCTAGTGTGAAAGTACCCTTAGAACTCATGATATTGTTTCTCTTTAATTGCTGCTGGAAATGCACAAACAGGGTGTTACCACTCCACTTCTTAAAGGAACGTGTCTGACCAATCAGTGCAAAGAAATGGTAACACCCAGTGGTGAAATCATTCCTACATATCAAGGTGGAATAACAGAGGAAAGATACAACAAAGACTTCTAAGAATGGCGAATTCAAGTAGTTTTCCATTACTCAGTAATTGGATTATAATCACAGGACATGCTTGCACTAAGTCTACCTCTGGTACCTACCTCTGGTCCCGCTCACCATGGTTACAGACAGGACAGCATGCACTAAGTCATGATTAATGCACATATGGGGGCTGATTATGGCTCAGAATAGAAACCCACGACTGGACTAATAACCAGGTTTTGCATTTTCTATCTGGAACGTGCTGGTATTATTTGTAGCACTCGCTTAGAATAGAAAGATCTAATTGAGTTTGCTATTTTTGGGTAAATATTCCAGGAACCAGAGCAAGTTAAGGTCTGTGCTGCACAGTAACCTTAGATACGGTGACCGGGCTGTGCGATCAGTCTCCTAGGCTCTTGTATTTAGCATGGAGACCTCTGCCATTAATAATTTTCATAAGAGATGGCCTATCCTAAGGATCAATATCTGATTGTCAGAGGTCCGACACACCGCATCTCCACCTATACACTGTTGAAGGGTAGCTCTAGCGCCGGAAGTTAGAGCCAGAACTGCACAGCATCATTCATTGCCTAGTGGACAGAGTTGGTAACTGCAGCACTGCTCCTATTGAAGTGACTGGGAGCAGCACTCCAACGTCTACTTCCAGCACAGTAGCCACTCTGCAACAGCTTACTGGTGGAGGGTGTGCAGCGAGCCCTGAAGGAGCCGGTGCAGGGGATAGGAGTGGTAGTGGCCCTGATGAAGTGTAGTGTCACGCTGTACCCCCTGAGGATCAGTGCATTGGAAATGTAGTACTAAAGAATGAAGCCAGAGTTAAACATAACAACAGTCTTTTTGCTACTGTAAGTGCAACATGGAACTTCAAATACATTCAATAGCAGTTGATTTCAAGTGCAAAACTTCTGTGGCACCAGTAAGAAATATGGAAGCAGGTTGGATGGTAGCAATTTAGCACCTAGGTCATACTGGCCTAGTAAGGTTCTGGGTGATGGGTGTCTTTGCTGTAGTCCCTCACCTTGCAGCAGTGTCTGGAGATGCTGGTTATAGCTGTTCACTCTGCTGCCAAACTTCTCAAGACTTCACTTGAGGCAGAAAAATAAGTGATCTCTGGAGAATCTGTAACAGGAGCAGGAGCTCTGGCTGGTGCTTCCTCTCCACACTCAGGTTGCTCTGGAACTCCCCCTCCTAGCAGGATGCAGGACCAGCCCAATCCTACCAAGAGGAGAGGAACAGGGTGGTTAGCCCTGTTCCTGATTAACCCTTGCCATCCACAACCTTACTGGAACTTACGACCATAGCATCTAAAATAATACATAATATTATAATGCAAAACTGTTTACAATTGTAGTACCTCCAGGTATTAGAGGTACGGGGTGTCAGACCCCCGCCAATCAGATACTGATGGCCTATCCTGGACAACCCCTTTAATAACGGAAGCCTCTTTTATAAGGCTCGTACTGACATAAGGTATGTTAGAAAGATTCCTCACTGATCACTGGAAGGTAGGAAACAGAGAAGATATCGACGTCTCCATGTCTGAGGTGTCTACTCAGCATGCAGAAAGTCCTGCCTCAGGGCTCATGCACACGACCGTATGTATTTTGCGGTACACAAAACACGGATCTGCAAAAAAAACAAAAAACGGATTCCATCCGTTTTTTTTGCTGATCCATTGTAAAAAGGCCTGTCCTTGTCCGCAAAACGGACAAGAATAGGACATGTTCTATTTTTTTGCGGAATGGACATGCGGACATACGAAAACAGAATGCACACGGAGTCATTTCCGTTTTTTTTCAAGCCCTAATTGAAGGGAAAGGTTCTACATGCAGACCTGTAAAAAAAACGTTACGGAAACGTAAAAAAAAATACATTTGTGTGCATGAGCCCTAACTTTCAATTTCAAACACAACTGCTTTGACATTATCTGATCCACTCCTAACTAGCCTCCCTCTGCGCCATTGCCAGCCTTGCGTCGTTAATAGCTGATTGGTTGCTAGAGCGTAAAGGGGTTGTCTGATCTAGAAAACTGATTGCAGTTTGCAATGCAAGTCCTGTGCTTGTATTATACACAATCCATTGAGTTTAATGGGCAATATGCAATGCTTTGCTTTCCCTATGGTATCGCTGTAGGGAAACTGAACACATATTCCCTGGTTCCTGGGCAAATCTGGGATTTTGATATCAGAATGTGTGTATAGGATTCCTTATAATCTCATCCACTTTGCTGGTACTGTACAATGCAAGCGGCAGATCCCCGATGTATCCGTAAACGCATATCTTTCTTCCATTTGCTTTCAGATTTATACCTTTGAGATCCAGATTATCAAGGCCAAGACCACTTATGCCGGAGGATACAGGTGTGAAGTATCCAGCAAGGACAAGTTTGACAGCTGCAACTTTAACTTAAACGTGAATGGTAAATTTCATGGAAATCTTCAATTATACACCAGAAAAAAAAAAAAATCTTCTTGTACGGGTAGGAACACATGACGTGGCCGCGATGTGTTTAAGTACCGAGCAGCCGCAAGGATCACAGGGGTTCCACAACCGTTGCCCTGCATAATATACTATTAGGGCACAGATACTGGGCTGTGGCTGCAATGCTTTGAGGCAGGACTTAGGGGATCCACTGACCCAAACTTGGGAATACTGGGAAAAGAAGACCCAGTTGGGTTTAACCCATTGCAGCCATAAGTTGTCGATGGGACCTGCAACCTAACGTGACTGTGGGACGACAATTGTACATGACCTTGCCACCATAGACCACAATACAAGTCACGTGTGCCTTTGACCTGTCCTCGGTTTGGCTCGATTTGGCTATCATAGATAAGTCACACACATTTTGATGATGTCATCGTGTGACATGACTGCTGGATGTGATGTCACTAGGGACAATAAATACGCCTGTCCTGGTAAATTGTATTTCCATGCTGGGCCTTGCTTTTTTATAAATCTAATTCATTGTTTTTTTTATCCATCCAGAGGTCAACACTGCCGGAGACATAGATATTCGCTCTGCCTTCAAACGCACGTAAGTATTAATATGAAGTCAGGTTTCTCTTTATTGCGTCTGTTAATTAAAGGGGTTTTCTCATTTCAGACAAGGGAGGCCTATCGCTAGGATATGCCCCCATTGTCTGATAGGTGCGGGTCCCACCGCTGGGATCCACACCTACACTGAGAACGGAGCCCCGAAAGGTATGGAAGGCGCACTGCGCAGCCGCCCACCATTCATTTCTATGGGGCCGCTGCTGGCTCGGCTATTTTCGTCGGTCCTATAGAAATGAATAAGAGCTGTGGCCGCGCAAGTGTGGTGCGCTCCTATTCACTACTACGAGGAGAGCGCTTGGTGGGGGCCGGACCCTGGAAAACCCGGGGTCCTCCGGCCACCACCTTCCCCGCTCAGTTCTCAGTGTACGTGTGGGACACGCACCTATTAGACAATGGGAGCATATCCTAGCGATATGCCCCCATTGTGTCAGATGGGAATACCCCTTTAAGGCCTACCTCCTGAAAATGTAGGTGTAATCCACTGAAACGGGTTGTCCCACCTGGGCTTATATGGTACATCGAAAGGATATGTAATAAACGTCCAAAGGGTGCAGGTCCTGCCTCCGTTCTCAATAACAGGGCCCTGTCTCTCTCCACTGGGAAGGGAGAGAAGGCAGCGCATGTGCGGCTCTCTCTGTTCACGGCTATAGTCGAGTAAGCACGTCAGACGATTTTCAGTCTCATAGCAGTGAATAGAAAGGGGAGGCAGGACTTGCCTAAACCTAAAGGGAGTCTGTGAACAAGAAATTCACTGTTAAACCAGCCACAATACCAGTAAAGTGCACCGAGGGTGGGACCAAACCACTCAGTGCACCCTTTCCCCTCCTGCTTCCTTTGCCAGCTCCTCCCTCTCCATCTTGATTGACAGGGCCAGGTTCCTGCATAGTCATCTCGCCTGGCCCTGCCAATCAAGAAGGAGAGGGAGGGGCTGGGACAGGAAGCAGGAGGAGCAAGGGTGCACAGAGTGGCTTGGGCCCGCCCTCTGTGCACTTAACTGATCATTTATATATGGTTTAAAAGTATTTCTCAAGAATGATGCAATGGATCGCTAAATGAAAGCTACTGATTCATTCAGCTGAGACATTGTACCTGGTTTATCAGCGAATTCCCTGGCGACAGGCAGCCAGAAAGGGATGGAAAACAGGTCAAAATGAGTCCAAAGAAAGTCAATGTACCCATCATGGTATACATCTGAATACGGTTTTCGTCCGTTCAGATCTATGCTCTTTGACAGAAAGTCCTGTGGAGGTCTAAAAGGCAATGTAAATGCAGTCTACGTTGGAAAAGTTAAAAGAGTTTTCCAACATTTTTATACTGATGACCCTTCATCTGGATAGGTCATCTGTACCTGATCGGTGGGGGTCTGACACCCGGGACCCCTGTTGATCAGCTGTCTGAGATGGCACCGGCACTCACAGTAGCTCTGCCTAGGTTCATCAGTCGCATGGCCTAGGTGCAGCTCAGCCCTATTGAAGTGAATGGGGCTGAGTGCGATACCAAACATGGCCACTATACAATGTACAGCGCTGTGCTTGGAGAGCTGAGGAAGGCCACAGCGCTACTGCGCGCATGGCTGCCTTCTCAAATAGCTGATCAGCGGAGGTCCCGGGTGTCGGACCTCCACTGATCATGTACTGATGACCTATCTGGAGGATTGGCCATCAGTTAAAAAAATCCCAGAAAACTGCTTTTATAAGCTATTTTTATTTAAATGTTATTTGGCTATAAATAAATATTGTATTATTGGATTTTTCAATGTGTATTGGCTGCCATTAGGGATGAGCGAATCGACTTCGGATTAAACATTCGAAGTTGTTTCGCATAAAACTTCGTTCTAATACTGTACGGAGCAGGATCTCCGTACAGTATTAGAATGTATTGGCTCCGATGAGCCGAAGATATTGCTTCGCGAAGTCTCGCGAGACTTTGTGCAATAACTTCATAAATTAATTTGTACTGTAAAAAAACTTTTCCCGAACTCGGGTTCGGTTCCAAGTGGTACCTTACTGAACCCGAGTTCGGAAATGTTTTTTTACAGTAGAAATTAATTTATGAAGGCAATACATTCTAATACTGTACAGAGCTCCTGCTCCGTACAGAATTAGAACAAAGTTTTATGCGAATCGACTTTGGATGTTTCATCCGAAGTCAATTCGCTCACCCCTAGTTGCCATGTTATAGTAATGAATAGATGTCTAAAATTTGTCTAAAACACCCAGGATCTTAGTAGGACCAGCAAGAAGGAGGATATCCGTCGCCAGGTAGCTAAGCTTTGCTCCGGCAATTCTCATAAAACATCCCAATGACTGTCTTCCTAATAGGACACCATAAATCTGTTCTTATATTAATACTACCACTTGGCTGACTGATCTTGAAGGCAATGAAAGGGACCTTCTCAAGGAAGATGCTTCGGTGGTGGGAAGTTCTGATACCATTTCATATCTATAGCTACATTTAGGAAAAGTAGCGTTTACTAACCAGTCATCTTCCTTACTGTGTATAACCAACATAGTAAGGACCATGAATGAAAAGTGAGGGGTGTATACAATGTAACAGCTACACAGACCACCTCCTTGAGAAGACCACCTTTTTATCTAGACTAGAGTTCCTGTGGCAGATTTTCACTTCTATATCTTATGCATATTGACCATGTTCTTTGAGAGGTCTATCCCTCTAGAAGACAAGATTCCAAAGCCAAATGTAATGTCTACCCTAGCCAACATGCCCCTAGGTTTACAGTCATAACTGCAACGTCTATCAACATGTCTGCCATCGCAACTAGATTTTATATATTGCATATTTATCAACTGGCATCCTACAGAACAAAGGTTTTTTTTTTGTTAAGAGAGCTACTGCATGATGTTTTTAGACATAAGGAATTATAAAATTTTACCAAAATTGAGCAAAGAACATCCCACAGTAATAATGTGAGTTCTCAGATCTGGAACCCTATGGGAGAGGCAACTGACACTGTTCTTTATAATAGCCAGAAGTAATGCAAAAACATACAAAATAACAGGTAGCACTGCAAGGAGCTGTATCTCAGCAAGTTGTAAGCAGCAAGATGGAGTACAAGGGAAAGAGGTCTGTAGTGGTCAGATATATATGCAGGTTCTAGACATGGGAGCGAGCAATCAGCCGTCATCTAATGAATGCAAGGTTCAGTAGACAAGAGATGAATGAAGGTTCAGTAGAAAGGAGCAAGAAACTAGCCTTGGTCAGATGTATGCAGAGTTTGGTATAGAGGAATAAGTGATCACCAGTGGTCAGATGTCTGCAGAGTCTGGTAAACAGGAGAGAGAGAGAGAGAGAGAGATCACCAGTGGTCAGATGTATGCAGAGTTTGGTACACAGAAGAGAGTGATCACCAGTGGTCAGATGTATGCAGAGTTTGGTACACAGAAGAGAGTGATCACCAGTGGTCAGATGTATGCAGAGTTTGGTAAACAGGAGAGAGTGATCACCAGTGGTCAGATATCTGCAGAGTTTAGTACACAGAAGAGAGTGATCACCAGTGGTCAGATGTATGCAGAGTTTGGTACACAGTAAAGAGTGATCACCAGTGGTCAGATGTCTGCAGAGTCTGGTAAACAGAAGAGAGTGATCACCAGTGGTCAGATGTATGCAGAGTCTGGTAAACAGGAGAGAGTGATCACCAGTGGTCAGATGTATGCAGAGTTTGGTACACAGAAGAGAGTGATCACCAGTGGTCAGATGTATGCAGAGTTTGGTACACAGAAGAGAGTGATCACCAGTGGTCAGATGTATGCAGAGTTTAGTACACAGAAGAGAGTGATCACCAGTGGTCAGATGTATGCAGAGTCTGGTAAACAGGAGAGAGTGATCACCAGTGGTCAGATGTATGCAGAGTTTAGTACACAGAAGAGAGTGATCACCAGTGGTCAGATGTATGCAGAGTTTAGTACACAGAAGAGAGTGATCACCAGTGGTCAGATGTATGCAGAGTTTGGTACACAGTAAAGAGTGATCACCAGTGGTCAGATGTATGCAGAGTCTGGTAAACAGGAGAGAGTGATCACCAGTGGTCAGATGTATGCAGAGTTTGATATTGAGGAATAAGAGATCACCAGTCAGGGCCGGTACAAGGCAGGGGCCGAAGGAGCGGGTGCCCTGGGCGCTACCATTTGCGGACAGGAGGGGGGCGCAGGTGAAGTGCCAGCAGCAGTGGCGTCGCCAGGGGGGGGCCAGAGGGGGCCACGGCCCCCCCTACATCATGCTGTGCCCCCCCAACTAAAATGACCCCCCCCCCCCCAAGTGAGCAGCCGCCGCCGGGCACAGGGAGATGAGCGCTTCCATTGCGCTCATCTCCATTGTAAACTGTCTGTGCCAGCGGAGGTGCAGGGGAGGGAGAGGCGTGTCCCTTCCCTTTCCTCTGATAGGCTGCAGGCAGGCACCGAAGTGGAGGAGAGGCCCCGCCCCCTAATTACTCCTGTTTACCTTTCTAAAGCTAAAGGACCTTTGATGATGTCATCACAGGTCCTGTAAGGGAACTGCACAGTGTAAAGTGTAGTTCCCAGGTTAGAACAGTGCATCTGCCAGGACCTGTGATGACATCATCTTCAACATCACAGGTCCTGCAGAATCTAGCAAAGGAACTGCACCAAAAATGGTGTAGTTCCTAGGTTTCAAAGGTACATCTGCCAGGACCTGTGATGACATCATCACAGGTCCTTCAACCCCTAACAGCAAGTATTAAAAGTTCACAAGCAGCTCTGTATTGATCCATACAGACTGGAATGGAGAGGTAAGAGGAGGTCCTCCACTTTTCATCATTTACCCCCCCCCCCCCCCCTCCATGCCCTGTTTTTACTCATTGCTCACTCATGTATACTACTTCAGACAGTTACCACTACCTCATGTACCTCACAGTGACTATAATGCATAACTGACCACATATTTCTATAAACACTGCATCTACAGTATTATACCTTCTATGTGTCACATCAATACACTGCTCTGTATATATATATATATATATATATATAATATATACACACACATACATGCACACACACTGCATATATTACACAGTATTATACATGCAATATGTACAGATATATAGTATATACCGCAGTGCACTGATATGTGAGGTATGAGGTATAATAGATGCTGTGTGTACAGATATCAGTACACTTCTGTATATACTATATATGTGAGGTACGAGGTATAATAGATGCAGTGTGTACAGATATATAGTATATACAGCAGTGTACTGATATGTGAGGTACGAGGTGTCAATACACTGCTGTATTTACTATATACCTGTACACACTGCATCTATTATACCTCGTACCTCACATATTACACTACTGTATATACTGTATACACTGCATATATTATACCCCGTACCTCACATATCAGTACACTGCTGTATATACTATATACCTGTACACACTGCATCTATTATACCCTGTACCTCACATATCAGAACACTAGGGAATATACTATATACCTGTACACACTGCATCTATTATACCGCGTACCTCACATAACTGTACACTGCTGTATATAATATACATCTGCATCTATTATACCTCTTTTGTGTGCCAGGGCTGTTTTGTAATCCCATTCCGGCCCTGATGGCATAAATTATAAAACGCAGCAGCAAGAATAGTTCATGGAACAAAGGGAGGGGCTATAAAAGGGGAATGGGGGCCCAATTTAGATTCCTGCTATGGGGCCCAGTGATTTTTATGTACGCCCCTGGCTGCAGGCACTAGGCCGGCAGCCTATCAGAGGCCGGCGCAATGACGTCATCGTGCCGCCTGAGCCTTACATTACAGCGTGGGACACAGGAAGAGGCTGCATCGCATCGCTGACACTTAGGTAAGTATAAGTGTTTTTTTTTTTTTTTTTTTTTACAATAGTGTTACTGGCACATTGGGGGGGCTTATTACAAAACTGGCACATGATGATGGGGGGGGACTTTATACTGGCACATGATGATGGGGGGGAACTTTATAGTGTCTGTGACTTTCAAAGTCCCACAGTCCTTTGTTCTATTGCTTTAAGTATATTCTTGTTTTGAAACAACATTGATTCTTTCTTAAAAACGGGGGGGGGGGGGGGGGCGCAGTTTGCCATCTTCGCCCTGGGCACCAAATGGCCTTGTCCCAGCCCTGTCACCAGTGGTCAGATGTCTGCAGAGTTTGGTACACAGAAGAGAGTGATCACCAGTGGTCAGATGTATGCAGAGTTTAGTACACAGAAGAGAGTGATCACCAGTGGTCAGATGTCTGCAGAGTTTGGTACACAGAATAAAGAGATCACCAGTGGTCAGATGTCTGCAGAGTTTGGTACACAAGAGCGAGTAGTAGTGACGAAGCTAAAAACAAACAGGATTACAGACAAGACAGACTAGTCAGGCCATATAAGTTCAGTTTCTTACACCTCCTTTTCTACCAGTGCAAAGATGGGACAGTATTTAGCTTAGGTCTTACCACCAGAGTATGATGACTGGCTTGGAGATGGCAAGCAAGCTTGAGAGAAAAGAAGAGGCAAGTAGCTCATAATTTAGTCGAAGAAGGAATATAATGGCCACTTGTCTTAAAGTGTTGCTTATTGTGCAGAGCGGCCCATGTGTAGTCCAGCACTTGGAATGGACTGGTCTTTGCCTGGTGCCAGCCCTGATATGGAGTCAAGATCTCTTCAGTATAAGATCCGATTTCCCATCCGTTAGGAAGACTCTAATCATTTTATCATTGGGATAATTGCCGAGCAAATGAAAAACCAGAATTGTGTGTTGTGAATGAAGATCTGATTCTGTCCTTTGATTATCAATACAACTGTATTGAGTCCCTGTTATACCGCCCTACACCTCTATCCACCGCTCACTCTTTCTTGCATGCTGTGCACAACTCGATGTATAGAATTCTATGCTCTCTGGCTCCAGGAAGCTTGTATTACCAGCTGTCATCACAAGATTTATGTTTCCCCAGAACATACAGCTTGTAACGTCTATATATTGCTGCCGGCTATGTCTGTTCCTTGCCATCCAAGCACATTTTGCAAATATTTCTCCCACTTTCTCAAACTTGTCACTGATGTTGTATGTATAATTGGTGTTATAAATAATTAGGTTGCCTTTTTCTTCCCAGCTTGCAGGACTGGTCATATCCCAGGATGCAAATGGTCCAATTTGTACAACCGTAGCACAAACCGATCCCACCGATCAGTTATGGACTGCAGGGTGAAGGCTATTGCTCCCTCCCATCCTCCTCCAAACGGGGAGAGGGGAGAAAGCTGCCGCTAGAAGCAGATTTTCTATAACGAGAGCTAAAAGGATCAGACATGTTGAAAACCAACTGTCTGATCTTCTTTTCCTCAAACTCTACCACTGGGAGAAAGTTAATACATGTCCAAACACAGATGGTTAGCCAGTACCATGAAAATCAGCAGGTTTAGGGCTTTTGCACACGACCGTTGCCAGTTTTGCGGTCCGCAAACTGCGGATCTGCAAAACACGGATACCGGCCACGTGCGTTGCGCATTATGCCTGGGCCATAATAGAACCGTCCTATCCTTGTTCATAATTCAGACAAGAATAGGAGATGTTCTATATTTTTGCGGGACCGTGGAACAGAAATACGGAAGCGGACAGCACACGGTCTTTTGCACATTGAAGTGAATGGGTCCGCATCCGACCCGAAAAAATGTGGATCGGATGCGGACAGAAATTACGTTCGTGTGCATGAGCCCTTGTCCGTGGACTGTGTAGGGCAACTTCACCATATTCTAATGAATAGGGCTGAGCTGCAATACAAGACAAGGTCTATGGAGAAGGCCTCATACACATAACCATATGCATCTTGTGGTTTGCAAACCGTGGATCCACAAAACATGAAAACCGACCATGTGCATACCGTCATTTTCTCTCTCCCATCAGTAGAAATGCTTATTCTGGTCTGCAATGATAAGGATGCATTCAGATGGCACATTGAAGTCCTATTTTAGCATCCATATTACTGCAGCAATATCTGCCTCTCCTGCGATATACAGAACTGGTCTTAGATCCGATGGTGATCTAGGTGTGGAGGAGGTCTGGGTATCACTGGTGTAATACAGAACCTATATGACTCAATGCAGCCATATTGGTGATAATAAAGATGATGACCACCTTGACATCAGCCCTTAACGTTCTACACTCATGAGGTTGGCATCATCTCTGTTTCTA
The DNA here is from genome assembly GCF_905171765.1 of Bufo bufo. Classification (NCBI taxonomy): domain Eukaryota; kingdom Metazoa; phylum Chordata; class Amphibia; order Anura; family Bufonidae; genus Bufo; species Bufo bufo. The sequence goes on along the minus strand of NC_053398.1, from coordinate 21,912,991 downwards.
CCGCACTTATACTGCCATTATGGTACAATACTCATTTTGGGGCCTTTTTGTATTTTATTCCAGCGGAGACGGGACTGAAGAAGCTGGAGAACTGGACTTCAGTTCTATTCTCAAGAAAAGGTGAGCCTTGGGTAGTGATATCTCTCTCACATGGGACTGTCATCCTGTGCCCAGCCATGGTTTTGAATGCGTTATATCCCCTCTCACAAGGTATGGGAGTATGACTCACAGGGTGGACTGAAAATTTGGAAGCCAAAAGGCTGCCATTAACAGGGGAGGACATTGACTGTCATATGTTCAGGAAGTATGTCCAAAGTCAGACTGGCCCATCAGAGTAGTAGAGGATCTTCTGATGGACCCAGACTCTCAGAATAATGGATCCAAAAGATCCTCCAGAAGACATCTGGAGGTGACTTTGGAGCCAATCACTTGCCACCAGGGTCTAATCACTTAAGAGTTGACTCTAAGTAACCTATTAGATCTTCACGATGATACGTCCTGCGTGTTCAACGATAGCAACAATGTTGCAATTAGAAATGGACATGGACATGTTCTGTGACACTTTCTTACATTTCCTTCATGTCAACTGAGGTTGGCAGAGCTACAGATATTGGTGAGCTATCCTCAGGATAAGTCATCAATATCAGATCGGTGGTGGTCCGACACCCGGCACCCCCACCGATCAGCTGTACAAAGAGGCCGCAGCTCTCTGTGAGCACTTACGCCATGTAACGTCATGTTCATTGGTCAGAAGGCCTAGACGCAGCTTAGCCCCATTCAATTGTACAGCGCTGTGCTTGGTAAGTTGCAAGGAGGCTGTGGTGCTCACAGGATGGCTGCGGCCTCCTCAAACAGCTGATCGCCGGGGATCCTGGGTGTCGGACCCCCACCCATCTCATATTGATGACCTATCGCAGTGATGGGCAAACTGCGGCTCTCCAGCTGTTGTAAAACTACAAATCCCATCATGCCCTGCTGTAGGCTGATAGCTGTAGGCAGACTGGGCATACTGGGAGTTGTAGTTTTACAACAGCTGGAGGGCCGCAGTTTGCCCATCCCTGAGGTCCTATCGTGAAGATAGGTCATCATTATGTAAATCCTGTTGAACCCCTTTAATTTTCTGGGCCCCATAGCAGCTTCTGTTAGCATGGTAATGACATCCAGGTCTCCATTCCAAGTTTCCCATCCTTACAATTTCTTGCAGTTCCATTCCAAATTTTTCTTTCAACTTTCCAACTAATTTGTTAAAAATTCTACATTTTCATTAAAAAAAAACTATTGTACATATGCCCATCTTTGTGCGTACGTCCATTAACTCACGGGAGGAGATTTATCATCTCCCTACGCCAGGTGCAAACTCTGTGTTAGTGACATTAAAAATTCCACTGTGACAAAATGTTGACGTTTCTCTGCCGCCCTGAAAAGGGGGCATTGTGAGGGGTCAGCAGGCCCGACACATTTATCCAGTTTAGGCACACGGATTGCCGGAGGATGCGTCTAGTTTATGACGACCCCTGTGCCTCCCACATAAATTAGACGAATCCACCGACACAGGGATATCAAGACCGATGCAGCATGCTCTGGTCTTGATAAATCGTCCCTAATGAATTTATCCAAAATTATAATATATTTGACAATTTTTAGTACCGACGAAGTAAAACTTCCATTCATGACCCTGTGAGAGGCAGTGAGGATATAAGCTTTGAACATCCCATGTCACGTGGCGCATTGTCCCTATCAATCTGTATATCTGATATGTCTCTGATTTGCACTGTAATTCTTCATTGCTGTATTGTGACTATTGCTTTCTGTGCCCCTATAGCTGAATAGCTTTATGTCTCCGCTCCTCGCTGGCTACACCCTCGTATAGCTCTCTCGCATTGCTTGCTATACCTCCTTATGCTACCTGCAATGTCTGTGGCCAATCTACTTTGCTCCCTGCTTCCCTTTTGCTATCTGGCAAGAGCTGGCACGAAGCACAGGGGGTTCCTTCTCCTCCAGACCAGGCTTTTCTAGTGTTGGAGACAATCGTTGACTTGGGGAGTTAATCAGGAAGGTACAAGGACACTTCCTTTATACCTACATAGTATGAGGGAAGAACCGTAGGCCGCTTCTGTTGCCAGCAGTCCGCTACTTGCAGTGCTCTTGCATTGCTTGCAGAATCCTTCCTCAGGAATGGCTTGTTATGTTCCCTATGCTACTGGACTGTCTGCTCTTTGTCTCTATGTCCTACTCCATCATATTTCTTGCAGTGCACCATACTTGTTTGCTTCATTCCCATTCATTTCCATGTTCTCTTGCTTGAAATACTTCCTCACGTGCTTTAGCGCTGCTGGATGCAATCATTGTGCCCTGCAGTAGAATTGCTTGTTATTTATTGTATCACTATAACATACCCTTTGTCATCCATCCACTGTCTTAGAGGTTGCTTCCTCCCGTTCATTTTGTGTTTTATCATTGCTTGCAATGTTCCTTGCTCTATTGCCATGCTTCCTACTGTACCTACTTTGTCCTGCTTTGCATTGCTTGTTGCATATCCTGTGTTCTGGGTTCTAGTTTCACTTGCAGCATCCCTTTTCTACTGTGATCTATCATTGCTTGCATCATCTATTGTCCTGCCTCTAACATTACTTGCAGCATCCCCTTTGTCCTGTCTGCTCTAGCATTGCTTGCGACATTCATTTGTCCTGTGCTCTACCATTGTTTGCAGCATCCCTTTTGTCTAGTGTTCTAGCATTGCTTGCATCATCTATTGTCCTTCCTCTAGCATTATTTGCAGCATCTTTATTTTATCATGTACTCTACCGTGGCTTGCAGCTTCCCTTTTGTCCCGTGCTCTAGCATTGCTTGGAGCATCCCTTTTGTCCTGTGCTCTAGCATTGCTTGCAGCATCCCCTTTGTCCCGTGCTCTAGCATTGCTTGCAGCTTCCCTTTTGTCCCGTGCTCTAGCATTGCTTGCAGCTTCCCTTTTGTCCCGTGCTCTAGCATTGCTTGCAGCTTCCCTTTTGTCCCGTGCTCTAGCATTGCTTGCAGCTTCCCTTTTGTCCCGTGCTCTAGCATTGCTTGCAGCTTCCCTTTTGTCCTGTGCTCTAGCATTGCTTGCAGCTTCCCTTTTGTCCTGTGCTCTAGCATTGCTTGCAGCATCCCTTTTGTCCCATGCTCTAGCATTGCTTGCAGCATCCTTTTTGTCCCGTGCTCTAGCATTGCTTGCAGCATCCTTTTTGTCCCATGCTCTAGCATTGCTTGCAGCATCCTTTTTGTCCCATGCTCTAGCATTGCTTGCAGCATCCTTTTTGTCCCATGCTCTAGCATTGCTTGCAGCATTCTTTTTGTCCCATGCTCTAGCATTGCTTGCAGCATCCCTTCTGTCCCGTGCTCTAGCATTGCTTGCATCATCTATTGTCCTTCCTCTAGTATTGCTTGCATCATCTATTGTCCTTCCTCTAGCATTGCTTGCGGCAACTCTTTTGTCTTATGCTCTAGCTTTGCTTGCAGCCTTAGTTTTGTCATGTGCTCTAGTATTACTTGCAATGTTTCTTTGTCCTGCTCTGTTGCACATATAGAAGAATCACTTGATGATGGGGATGCACCAAGTGCTTCCTCAATACATGCTCTTTTGCAGTGTCTGCTGTGTTCAATGTTTGCATTGCTTGCAGCAACACGTTCTCTGCTCTATTCTTCTTAAGGGTTGATTCACAAATGCGTCAGATTTTATTGCAGAAATTCCTGCAACTGAAAATCAGCTCCATTCATCAGGATGAGGTTGTTTTGGCAGAAAGGCCATGTACTTCTAAAACAAACAAACAAACAAACAGAAATGTCTGCAGCAAATCTTCCACGTGTGAATTTACCCTGATCCTTGGCTCTTGCAATGCTTGCTGCACTCTTATGTACTTCTTATCTTTGTCTCTGTAACACTTCACAAAAACTACCATTTTCTTTTTTTTTTTCTATAATAATCTTTTTCTTATTCTTTCTGCCCTTGTTCCCGCATACAGAGAGTAAGTTCTCGATGATATGCCTGCCATGTGCATGATTAAGTCAGCTTTACTGACGCTTCTGGCCGAGCCTAATACGCCGATGACTTGGACTGAGGTCCATGGGCCAGCAATACGCATTTAGTAACGCTTAGCGAATGTCGCACTCGTCAATCATCCTCTGATGCCGCTGATCAGATCTAACTAGTGAGTCATTGCCACTGGTTCTGCTAATCATTTATATATATCTATATAGACAGTGAGTGCAATGCTAGAGGCTCACTAATCCGATGAATGTCCCCGATCCTCCAGAAAGTGGAGAGTTTGGAAGAGAGCGCACAAAGCAGCTGTCTCTTTCTCAGGGAATAGCACCTTTGTGTGGAAGTGACAGCTGGTCTCCAGTGAGTAACAGGATCGCATCCATCATAGCCTGAAGACAGAGCCGTGCTGCTATATTAGGCCCTATTTGTCAGATGGATCTCTCATCACTTCACGGCTTGAATGAAAGAAAGGAACATGAAAGAACCTGAGTTTAGGAGAGGAGTTATTCTGGGTGGAGAGGGTAGCGTCATTGTCATCTAAAGACAGGCTGAAAAGTAAAATACGCAAAAAACGAATTGTGGGTAATTGTAAATACGGATCATAGGGATGGTCAGAATTTTAAAAATGTAATATATTTGAACTTAGTATCTCAAGAAAGTCCAGAGACAGCGGTAAAGGGGTTTCTAGTCTATTTATAGTAATGGCCTGTCCTCAAGAAAGGCCATGAATACATAGATGCCAAATTCTCGAATTTGCAGGGACTGTCCCAGGGTCCAAAATAGGCAGGGCCCCACCCATCATCAGGCCCCATCCATCATCGTCATAAGCCTCACCCATCACCAGGCCCCATCCATTATCAGGCCCCATCCATCATCGTCATAAGCCTCACCCATCATCAGGCCACATCCATTATCAGGCCCCATCCATCATCGTCATAAGCCTCACCCATCATCAGGCAGTACCAGTTGGGTTTGGTGACGTTCCAAAGGGTGGGGCTTGTACACTACAAATTTACAAAGTAAGTCAATATCTGATCGGCATGTCTCCTACACCCCACAACGGCTTGGGTGTCAGAACTTCACAGCAGCATTCATTGTGTGGCGAACAAAGCTGGTTACTTGTATTCACCTCAATGGGAGCAGCGCTGCAATAGCCAGCTCCCTTCGCCACACGCAATGATCAGAGCGGATCGGTGAGGGGTGCGGGGTCTCAGACCCCTTCCAAGGATAGGCCATCAATATAAAAGGACTAGAATACTCCTTTAATTGATACACTGTCTGCAGCCACCACTAGAGGGAGCTCATGAGATCACAGCACACTGTGTGTATATATATATATGAACAAAAGCTGTTCAGCTCCCTCTAGTGGTGGCTGCAGGAAACCAGAATTTGGTCACATCTAGAGAGGTCAGTTTTGAGCTCTAAGAAAAAATAGAATTCTGTCTATAAATCACACACACCAACTTTCTGAATCTAGTGTCTGGGGAATTTTGCAGAGCATACGTCTTTTTCATGACCCCATAGTGTGCATTTGGATGCCATGGCTGCTTATGATGAATCAGCATGTTAGCATCAAGCACAATAAAGCACTGGTGTCTGCACCACTTGGAAGTTTAGCCAACTTTTCCAGGAGTCCTGGAGGCTTCCTATTATTTTGGGGGCCTCCCTGAATTGGCAAGTATACTACCCATGTATGTATTGAGAAATCAGTCTCACAAGTAGCCCATTGAATAGATCTAGTCACTGTTTATGGTGGCTTGAATACATTTCGACTACTAAGGCCGAGGGTCGAAGTGTTTTCAGTCTATATGTAATGAAAAGAATCATTAGCTGCAAAGAATTTATGATACTAAATTTCCCACTTAACTGCAAATTTTCATTAAAATAACTTTAGATTTAGTTAGCACATCACCTCCCACAGTGCGGGCAGCCATTCGCCGGCACCAGGATTGGAACCGTTAAACATCATTCTGCGTATTCAGGTGCTTTATATATTGGTGGGTGCGATTTTAATAACCCAATACTTGCATTCCCCATGTAATAACAATTCTGGAGCTTCTATTCTAATGACTCTATAATGTGTTATTCCTTTGTTATTCCTTCTAGACGTTATGAAAAAAATTGCTAGCAGTTTGCAATGAAGGTCCAGATGAGTATTACCAGTTGGGGGGGGGGGGGAGCCCTGCACAGTCTGACTCTATGCAATCAGGGCTGCCAACTGGTAACACCCATAATTGCAAAGTGCTAGCAATTCATTCATAATCTGCTAGCAGGAATGGCACAGCATACAGCCATAAGAATAGATGCTCCAGAATCGTTATTACATGGGGGATGCAAGTAGTTAGTAAAATGGAGATATCAGGACAGGAGAGGGGACAGGTCCTCGTTAAATAATGCTGAAATGTAGGGGTCAACCAGGGGCGCCCAAGTGCACTGGGTCATGGTATCTTTCCAGGTTGTGTGGTGCTCTCTAGGAACCAGAGAGGACAGGGCAAAGAGTAATGGGAGGCTGAAGTGGGTGCACTAAGGCGGAGTTCACATCACCGTTGTAACTTAAATTGAATAGGAAACTGACCCGAGGGTTACATCCCTTGTAATTAGGAAAACTGTCATCACTTTGGTTATATGATAAAACGGTATTCTCTGTAGTACATTGGGTGAACAATGGCTTCCTTGACTGCTTGTTGGTAACCTATGACTTTTAACTAACTGCAACCCTTGCAACTTCAGACTACTTATACCACATTCCTTTAGATGCCGCCTTATCTTCACAATGCGCAATTTCTGGCGACCACTTGGCTGTGACAGCAATCCACAGAGCAAACGTGTATAACCCTCTGACCACCCACTAAAACCAATGGTGGGAAATTCATCTAGAAGAGACTAAAAAGATGCTTTAAAATGGGTTGGACGTTGATCTTGAAGGTCCCCATAAAGTGGAATTTTTTGGCAGTTGACTAAGTGCCTCGAGGAAATTTGCCATTCCTTAAAGCGATTTCTTTAGGATAGCCCATCGCTGTTTGACCAGGTGTGTCCACCTCCCATTAATCAGCTGACTAAAGGACCCATGGTTCCTTCAATATTTAGCTAGGCATGGCGCCATGAATATGGTTGTGGCTACAGTAAGTCCCATTCAGTTGAGCTGCAGTTCCAAGCACAGCCATAACCTGATGTATGGCGCTGTTCCTGGAGAAAACAACAAGTGCCACAGCCAGGTAATTCAGCTAATCACCGGCAATTCTTGAAGTCAGCCCCCAACCAGCTCCACACTATCCTAAGGAAGGGTCGTCAAGCGGCAACAATTGGTTTCCTCAATACCTAGTTCTCCATGATCCTTCGGAGCTTCCTACAATCACTTTGACCATATGAATAATGTGGTAGAAGCTGTGTTCCTTCTTGCAACCATCTTAGGCTGAATTTTGATGTAGAAACGTTGGAATGGTTATTTACTATGAAGGTAAAAGTAGACATATATGAAACAAATTTTGCCCCAAGTTGTCAACAAATGTGCTCCGTGAATGCTGTCACAGCCATGGAGATTTGGAGAACACCTAAAGCTTCACTAGCCTGTTCTTAGGTTCCTCTAGTCCTGGCCTGCACTGGCCCAGGTTTTGCACAGTTTTTTTTTTCCCACTCTTTGTTGGTTGTCACGTTCTCTTTTTGCATGTAATGGACAATTTCTTTGTACTGCATGTCCAAGAAATTATGTCTGCCTTTCTGTCTATCTCTTTGCCCGGTCTTGGCAAGTGATGGTGGTTATGGTGATTGACTTGCACTGACTTGTCTTGCTCTCTCTTGCCCCGGTGATGCGGGTGCTGTCTCCGATGCATGCTTTTCTGAATGCCTCTTTGAAAGTCCAGCAGTTTCCTGCGTTGCGTAAATCGGTAAGACCCAGAACGCAAGAAGGTCTTCCCATAAGGCCAAGAGGTGATCTGTGACTAGAGACCTTTTTTAATTTAAGAACCATGAATTTTATTGTCTCCTGAAGTAATGCTATGTTCCCCTGAGCCAAGCTCATAAAAGTCATAGTTGGAGATTGTTAAAGAGGTCGTCCAAAATGGAAAAACTTTGGCAAAGGGATCATAGTGGGTTAAAAAATTAAAAGAAGTGATACTAACCTCAAAGGATCTCCCATTGGTGTCTACTTTCTGGATGCTGGTCTCCACTGTGGGCAGTGATTGGCTGAGCAGGCATTTCATGTGTACAGAGACAGGACCAGAAAGCAGAGATCTTCATCGTAATGGGAGTGGCGGTGAGATATTGGTTCTTTTACTGTTTTTTTTTTTGCTTACTTTGACCCTTTACCATTTTATTTTCCTTCTGGTCAACTCTTTTAAGACATTTATTAAATGGAGTCTCCACTTTGGACCATACCTTTTTGGTAGAAGGTTCCTCCAAATATAAAGTGGATGTCTTACTGCTGGAATCCCAACAATCCGCTGAAATATGTGTTAGAACCCACCAGCAAGTGTTTAAATCTCCTACAGTACCACCACAAGGCAGATGTAGTATTACATGTTGCTCATAATGAATGGCCAGGCTGGGTCCTTCAGAGAAAAATATGGTCTTTGTAGCCACTCCCCACTATAAAAATTGGGGCTCCCAAATAAGAGATTTGCCTCTTCCTTAGCAGGGTTCTTCAATATAGATTTCCTAATCCTGGCAAATCTTATTAGCTACCATTTAGGAGAAAGGTCCTACGTCTAAAAAGTTTTTCTACTGCGAAAGGTCTACTAAACATGGTGGAAGCACCAAAAAGGTAAAGCTATGGGTCAGCAAATGTCTTAAACTGATGGCCCCTTCTAAGCACTCAAGAGTAGTTGTGATCCTGAAATGGTAATTAATGGAGGATATAAATAATTGGAGGGTCTTGTCTCCCTTTTGCCTTGAAAAATAAGGCAATAAAAGAGCTGGAACCATTTGTCCAAAGGTTTGCAAAAGTAACAAAAAAGGGCCACAATATTTGCCACCTGACCCCCTTCTCTTCCATGTACACCCCTATATGTACATGACACAAATAGAAACCACAGGACTATGAGCAGTGCCAGTTCTTGTATCCTGAAGGACTCTCTCGACTGGCGTTCAGTCTTTTCTTTATAAAAGGATTTACTGTCCTTAACAACATGGAGTGCCGATGAATTAATCTCCCCCATAAACACATGCTCCAGTTGCGATTTACACGGGACTACCAGCTCACTTTTCTGAACACCAGCCAAAGAATGATGGTTTCCACCAACCTGTTTCTATTTGTGGCCTTTTTATTGCTAGCAAATTGCAACTTTCAAATTTCATTGTAAAAAAGAATCCTTAAGGGTCAGAGGCAGAGGTTCCTGAAGCAAACATTAAGCCCTGTATCTAAATACCCTGTCTAAGGCAGAGCTGCTTGTTAACATCCCCCCTGGTACCCACCACCAGGTCCACATGCCCCGCTTGCCCTTTCCCTCCCAGCTACGGCCCTGATGAACGAGCTTCTCTAAGCCCCAATATGAGAAAACAAGGCTACAGCTACAAGGACAGGTTTTCGCCAGATGAAATCTCATGACGGGATTAATCTCACAGAAACACTTTGGTTTTTTATGCTATTTGTGCTGTTAATCCCTTGAGATTACATGCCCAGAGAAAAATAATTACATATTTCATTCTCTATTTCCAGCCCAGAATCACCTTAAATCACCTGAATATGTGATGTAATTGCTAAACTCTGAGATGAAAATGAATTATCTAAAATACAAGTGATCAATGTTAATCCGACAATTCCACTGTTTGACAGATTGTGTAATTTAGGTCAATTTTTCAACAGGAAGCACAATGGCCAATCATAAATTGTGGATAGAATATAGGATTATATGGAAATGCATGCCTTGCAATATTTTAAAAGAGACTTAAAGGGAATGTGTCACCAGGAAATGACCTGTTGTTTAAATCAAGTTTTTATGTTAAACGTATATTTTAAAAGAATTTTTGGCAATTTTCTTAAATTCCCCATATCCCTTTCTATATTTAAAAAAAAAATACAAAATCCTGTTGTTTTCACACTGGTCACCAAGCCTAGTGACGCTTCCTATTCTGTAGAGATCCCTTCTCAACAGTTATCTCATTATCGTCACAGACAGGATTACAATGAAAGGTAACACCCATAGAGAAAGAACACAGTACCCACCATTCACAATCTGCTCCATATATGGCATCTTATAGCTTATCTACTCCCCCTCCCTGTACACTGACCACTGCACAGGTCAAAGAGCATGCCCACAACACTCTCCCATAGGGAAGGCCAATGAGTCCTCTCCAGTCTGTTATAACTATGGCCTACATCACTGCTGTAGAGCATATCTCTAAATGCTTTTTACATCATAAGTAAAATGGAAGCCCCCATAATCTTGCCTAGAAAATAGAGTTAAAACATTTTACAATTAGAAAATGAAACAAATTAGAAAAAAATGAATATGTGTTACTACTTACTACTACTAAATCTAGGCGACACATTCCCATTAAGCAGTGGAAGTCCCCAAATAAAACTTGCAAATGGAAACAAAGGGGTTTTCCACTATCTCAGACACTGAAGGCTATCCCTTTCAGATAGGTGCCGGTCCCCTCCAGAACGGGGTCGTTGAAGTGAAGAGAACAGCCACACATGGGTGGCCACCCTGCTATGGGAGTTCTGAAAATAGCTGAGTACTGGCTCAGCTATATCCAACAGTCCCATAACAGTGGATGGTAAGCACACTGCGCATGCGCAGTTGCTCTCCTTCACTTCGTGGGCCACGTACTACAGATAGAAGTGTGTCCCAGAGGTGGGATCTGCACCTTTCCCTTTTTGTCCAAAGGCAGCACATGAAGGGTTAATCTTGCCTCATTCTTCCTACTAGGAACGCCCACCTAGATTAAACATACAATTAGTATAATGACTTAGTATATGAACACGCCCCAACAACCATACTCTGTGTTTTTTATTTGTCCTTATTCCTGAAGAGAAGCCCGCCTGTGGTGTGTTTGCCTCCTATACCGTGGGGTGCATTCCCAGGTTACATGGCTTAGAGTTCAGCATAGCCAGGTGGTGTGTCCCTGGCGCTGCTCTGTATTGATGTGTCCGCTCCGTTCACCCTGTGTATCGGGCATGATCCAGGGGGCCGGCGGGAGAGTATCGCATGGCAGTGAGCGGGGTGCGCATGCCGGGAGGCGCGTGTCTACATATAAAAGTCAGCATCCTGTGCAAGGCGGTGGAATGCACGGGTGGAACGCACATTGTTCAGCAGCGTCTGACGTCATTAGCGCGCCTCCTCCTTCCCGTTTCTGGTGCCAAAGTTAAGTATTTAGGCGGTGTAGCGCCGAGCTCTTGCAGTTACGAGGTGCAGTTTCTGTCCTGGGTCAGACCTACCTTATTGATGCCGATGTTTGTGAGTAACTGGGTCCCTGTTTCTATTATTTAAACGGATGTCCATCCATTCCAGAAAGGGTGGAAAGAAATCTAAGAAACACAGGCACAGGCTGTGTCCGTCACGTGAACAGCCCCTTCCTGATAAACACCTGTGTGATTACTGGGAGGCTTGTGATGTGGAATTAGCTGCTCATTCTTCTCAGAAGTCCTCTCCTGCCAGACCTCTAAAAAAGCAAAAGAGAAAACATGCTCTGTGCATCTCCTGTATCCCACCTCTGCCTGATGACTACTCATCTAACATTTGTGTAGATTGTTCTCAGCCTGATGAAGCTTCTGATGATGAAACTAAAAAGTTTTTGATACTTTTAAAATCTATTCTGTCACGTTCTCAAAAGAAAAGAAAGGCGGTAAAAAAGAAGCTGTCCCTATTACCATCTTCCTCCTCTGAGAAATCTGCTCGCTCTGAAGGAGAAGTTTCTTCTGGTTCAGAAGATGAATTGACCATTGCTGAAGATAATTTTCTTTTCAGAAAGGAAAATGCAAATAGTTTAATAAAGGAGGTAAAGAATATAATGGAGTCTAAGAAGGAGACGACTGATGATCAGGATGAAGAAAGTTTATTCCACTTTCCAAGAAAAAGAGCATGTATATTCCCAAGCCATCCGGTATTGGAATCTGTCATTCAGAATGAATAGAAATATCCCATTAAAATGATGGACCTAGGGTCCAGATTTAAAGCCATGTACAAAACGGATCCTTCTGAGTTAGTAAGCTGGGAGTCTCCATCCAGGGTTGATCCTGCTGTCACTAGACTTGCCAGAAAATCATTTTTTCCTTCAGATGATTCCACTTTGCTTAAGGATCCAAGGATAAAAAAGCAGACAACCTTTTAAAAAGACTGCATACCTATCTGGCTTCACTCAATAAAGCCACCATGGCTGCAGTACCAGTAGTCCGTGCTCTTAGAGTCTGGTTAAGTCATTTTGGGAAAGATATAGAAGATGGAGTACCAAGGGAAAAATTACTCTAGCAATTGCCAACCATGAAGCTTGCAGCAGATTTCCTCTGCGATTGTTCTAGCAAAGAACATGGCACTTTCTAATTCTGCTAGAAGATCCATTTGGCTGAAACTGTGGTCAGGAGACAAGGCATCAAAGAGTAATTTATGTTCTCTTCCTTTTGAGCCAAGAAGATCGTTTGGCTCTCAGCTGGACAAACTGCTAGAAGCCAACAAGGAAGATGAAGTTCTAGAATTCCCGCAGTCCCGGCGAAAGAACCAGGCAAGGTTTTTTCGTCCCTACAGAAGACAAGGATACCAGAGATCTGGCTTCCGTGGACGCTCTGACAGAGGGAGAACAGACCGTAGATTCCATGGAGTATCGTCAGAAAAATCAAGGAGAAAAATGGATGAAAATAAGCCATCCAAATCAGAATTCTGATGCCAGAAGTCGAAGAGTAGGGGGTTGCCTTACTTAATATTATTCAACTTGGCAAAAGACTACTTCAGACAAATGGGTTCTGGAGAACATAAAAGAAGGTTATGCTCTAGATTTCCATCGCTGTCCAAGAAACAGATTCCTTCTAAATCAAAAAGAAGACCCGCAAATTATACAACTAGTAGAAGAATTTCTGCAAAAAGGAGCATTAGAACCGGTTCCGAAACATCAAGAAGGGGCAGGAGTGTATTCAAGGCTGTTCCCAGTTCCCAAGCCAGGGGGAAGATGGAGTTTGATCATAGACCTTCGTTATCAGAATCGTTATCAGAAAAATCCACTTCAGAATGGAAACCATAAGATCGGTCACTGCAGTGCTTCAAGAGGGTCAGTTCATGGCTTCGTTAGACCTGAAAGATACTTACTTACATATACGAATAAGACAGTCTTCAAGAAAATTCCTGAGAGTGGCCATTCTCAAGAATGGCAAAATAGGACATTTCCAGTTCAAAGCACTACCTTTGGGTCTTTCTTCCACGCCCAGGATATTCACAAAGATTGCAGTCGTAGCAGTGGCGAGTCTTCGTCTTCAGGCCTTACAAGTGTTCCCTTATCTAGACGACTGGCTCATAGTAGCTCCATCCGAGGGCCTGTTAAAGTCTCATATTATTCTTCAGGTGGTCACCAACTTTCTCCAATCATTAGGGTTCCTGATCAACTGGGAAAAATCAGACATCCACCCTACCACTTCCAAGCTATTTCTGGGATTCCAGATAGATGCATGTGCCATGACCCTTTACTTACCTCTATCAATTCTCTAAAGAAAGAAGTAAAAGCTCTAATCTCTTCTCCAAGCTAAACCCACGTTACTTCCAACAGATTACAGCCAAGTGGGGCATGCCAGCTTGGAATTTGATGGCGTCCAGGCGGAACAGAAAAGTACTCAAATTTTATTCCCTAAACAAGTTCGACAGACCTACGATAGTGGACGCATTCTCAATCAGCCAGAAAGGCCTGTCTGTTTACATATTTCCTTCAGTCCCTCTCATTCTGAGGGTTTTACAGAAGATTCTAGTGGAGAAGCCTCTGGCTATACTAGACTAGTAGCCCCGTTTTGGCCGCAAAGGACTTGTTTCTCTCTTCTACTCCATTTGTCGAAGGGAGAGTATTGGAAACTCCTGCTTGTTCCCGATCTGTTATTACAGAACGGGCTATATCACCAAAACCTAGACAGACTTCATCTTACAGCTTGGAGACTGAAGATTAGAAGAACAAGGTCTCTCTGAGTCAGTGATTAATACTTTACTTTGTGCCCATAAAGACTCTACAAATATTAAATATGCAAAGAAACAATTTGCATCCTGGCTGATGGAGTCTAATTGTACAGACATTAGTCTTCTTCTAATGTGAACAGGGAATAATTCCTTCCGGTATTTTTTTCAGACCCTTCCAATGAAGACCAAGCTCTCCTACACACCTTAGATGTCAAGAGAGCTATTGAAATTTATCTTCATAGAACAGAAGAATTTAGAGCTGTTGAAAATCTATTTCTTTTGTTTGGTGGACCAAGAAAAGGGCAGAAAGCATCTAAAGACACACTCGCTAGATGGATTAAAGCCATAATTATGGAATCTTATTCCTTAGAGGGTGAAGCCTCTCCGTTTCCGCTTAGAGCCCATTTAACAAGATCCACAGCAGCATCATGGGCAGAGCAAGCACAAGTCTCAGAAACGGATATTTGCAATGCAGCTTCCTGGTCTACGCCATCAACTTTTATGAAGCATTATTATCAGCTGGACATCGATGCTAAGAGCTCAGCCTTTTGGCACGGGTGTACTAAGTGCAGTCCTATGTTGAGGTACCCACCCTTTGCTAACTATCCAAATCCCTTCATGTGCTGCTGAGGACGAAAAAGGAAAGGGAAAATTGGTTACCTGGAATTTTGCTTTCCTTGAGTCCGAAGGCAGCACATATATACACCCCCTAAATAAAAAAAATGTTGTACTGCATCTATTGTCTGAATCTATTTTTAAAACACACAGTATATGGTTGTTGGGGGCGTGTTTATATACTATCTAAGTCATTATACTAATTGTATGTTTAATCCAGGTGGGCGGTCCTAGTGGGGAGAATGAGGCAAGATTAACCCTTCATGTGCTGCCTTTCGACTCAAGGAAAGCAAAATTCCAGGTAACCAATTTTCCCTATCTGAAATGGAAGGCATATCCTAGCGATGTGATGGCTAACCTTCGGCTCTCCAGCTGTGGTAAAACTACAACTGCCAAGATGCACACTTGCTTGGCTGTTCTCAGAAATCCAAAGAAATGAATGGAGCATGCTGGGAGTCGTAGTTTCACCACAGCTGGAGTGCCGGAGGTTAACCATCACAGTCCTAGCGATATGCCATCAATGCCTGAAATAGGGGTTCCCCTTGAAGTCATGGATGGAATGGAAATGTATGTCTGATACATTATGAGTATTGGGTAACAGGTTTGTATTACACATGTTGCAGTAAATTGCTGCAGTTGATATTATTGCAAATGTTAAATTGGTATTTCAATGGCACGTAACACATTAAATATCAGATTCATGTTTGCTAAGTCTGCAAAGTTTCGTTACTCAAAGCCTATGGTTCTGCAATGGCTTTTGTCACCTACTGACACGCAGAAGCCATCTACTCAAATAATACAATGTGTAGACCTATAGTAATCAAGTGATAGCACATTGCCAGCACTGGTAGCAGACACCTTCAATATCTGCAACCTTTATCTGGGCAACCAAAGCCCTCAAAGGTTTGTAGCCAGTCAGTAGTCACTGTGAGGTTGTCATCCTCCACCCTGATGTCCAGGCTGGAGGCATCCATGGCTGTATACTGACATAATCTCTCCTGACAGTAATGAGGCTAAGCAGGATACGGGACCAGACGTCGATGTTTGGGAGATCCTTCGTAAGGCACCTCCCTCGGAGTATGAGAAGATTGCTTTCCAGTATGGTATCACAGATCTTCGTGGGCTACTGAAACGTCTGAAGAAGATGAAGAAAGAGGAGAAGAAGAGCGAAGGTGAGGAGGTGGAGGCTCTCGAAAGACTCAATAATACTAAAAAATAGAATTATGTTTCTAAATTTCTATAAATGAGATATCTGCTAATGTGATGGGCAGGAGATTCTCACAACTAGAGATACTGTATATGATTAAGAACTTAGTAATGACAGAATTCTGACCACCTGCAGCCACCAGTAGGGGGAGCACAGCATACTGTATTCTTATTAAAGGAGTCGTGGCAAGTTATTAAAGGGGTATATTTCAAGTTATCCCCTATCCATAGGATTAGATCAGTGAAGGTCCTATCACTGGGACCCTCACCGATCACAAGAACGGCAGTCCCTTGCCCCACAGTGCTTCCCCCAAAAATGAATGGTCGAGCATGAACATTGCCGCTCCATTCATCTCTATAGGACTCCTGGAGATACGGAGTACAGTGCTCAGATATCTCTGTCAGTCCCATGGAAACTGAAGATAATGGCAGTAGACATGCTTCACCTGCCACTCCATCCATTCAGTGAAATCGGATCCAGGTTCTCATTATAGGTGGGATTCCCAGCAGTCAGACTCCCACCATTCAGAGGCTTATCCCCTGAGTGACCTGTAGTGGTCTCCTGTTTGGATGCTACAGCTGTCACTCAGACCACAGGGGAGGGCCTATACATCAGAACAATGCAGTGAGCATTGAAGCTCCGCCTCCTGGGCACTTGCAGAAGCAGAACCTGGCAGAATAAAGCTTCATATTCTCACTACTTCTGATAATAAAAGATTCACAAAAGGTACCTTTATCCTACTCTCTCTGGCCCCTATCTAGTGCTGTCAGCAGTTTTGTATGGTCAGAACTGCTGACAGGCTCCATTAAATGAGCTTAAGATCATAGGAAATGTGTAGAATTTGAAAATTTTTCCGTAAACACATTAACATACAGTGATTTTAGTTTTCTTTACGGATGTCAAAGTGGCAAAAATATCCCAATATTTCACAACCAGCTGTTTGCTAAACAATGCTTTCGGTTATGTTGTCTTAGCTACTGCAGCTAGGGGATTACACAAGCATAACCACCGCCTGGCCTTACACCAGTGCACAAATCAGGCAGGCAGTATTAAAGGGCTTTTCCAGGAGTTTGATACTGATAGCCTATCCTCAGGATAGATCATCAATATCTTATCTGTGAGGGTCCCACACCCGGCTGCCCTGCCAGTCAGCTGTATGAAGAGACCGCGATGCTCCGCCAGCGCTGCAGCCTCCGTACAAACAAGCACAGCGCCATACATTGTATAGTTGCTGTGCTTGGTATTGCAGCCCAGGACCATTCACTTGAGTGGGACTGAGCTGCATCTAGGCCGTGTGATTGATGTATATGATGTCACTGGCCTAGTAATGGACCACTGGAGCACCACAGCATCTTCAAGCAGCTAATCGTGAGTGCCAGGAATCGAACCCCCATCCTGAACATAAGCCATCAATATTGGACTCCCAGAAAACCCCTTTAAAACCTACTGACTAACTGGCCCTATATTAGAAAACATTTGGCACCTGTGCCTTATTCTGCAAGAACTGTTTTGGAGAAAGAACTTAAAGAGAACCTGTCACCAAAAAATGCGATGAAATCGGAAAGCAGCAAGTTATAGAGCAGGATGAGCCCAGTAGATTAATGTATATTTTTTTTGGGGGGGAAATTTAGAAAAACCTGTAATTTATACATTTATAACATTTTTCTATCTCCTGTGAACAGCTATTGGTACAGGAGGGAGGAGTTACCAGTGATTGATGGCACTCTGAGATAGCTGTCAGTCACTGATAACTCCTCCCTCCTGTACCGATAGCTCCTCACAGGCTGCAGATAGAAATGTAAAAATTACAAGTTTTACTGAATCTTTTCCTACAAAAATATACATCAATCTGCTCAGCTCCTCCTGCTTTATAACATGGTACTTTTGGTGACAAGTCCTCTTTAATGAGTAAAGAAAAACTCACCCATTTCTAGGAAATGTCAAGTGTGCAATGGGGCTATATAACTTTATAACTTGCATAGTTAGCCTTATTCAGTAGTTGTAAATTTGAAAAAAACAAACAAACATTAAAACAGTCTCTAAAAAGATAAAGATATTGGAAGTCACATTGTGTCTCTAGCTCTTGACATTCCTGCTTGTTGACATGAGCACAGATCACTTCTGCGGCTTCTGATATCCTTATCATTTAGGAATGCTTTGAATTCCATGACATCACTCCAAGATAACGATGTCACTGTGACATCACTCAGACAAAAATATCTTTCACTACAGTATCCATTTTTGGAAAGGCAGCAAATCCCATTGAGGTCGGAAGGCTGCATCAAAAGACTAATGTCTGTGGCTTCTTATGTGTAGGGGGAGGTTAAAGGAACTGTAATGGGGTACAAATTATTTCATGTGTTCAGCTTGGCCACATTCCTCATTTAAAGGAAACCTGTCGCCTCTACTATGCTGCCCACAATGAGGCCAGTATGGTATAGTGACGAACCACCTGGTTTCAGTGCTCTGTCACTTTTCAGCTGGCAGTCAGTACGTTTATACAACCGACATGCCAAACCTTGCTGCATGTGCCAGCACTATGAGGGAGATGAGTCTGATGAGACTTGCCGTGGATAGGTCATCAATATGGAAGACCGGACAGCCCTGTTAACACTTTCTCCTGAGCTAAAGAGAAGATCACTGATATTAGGTTAGCAGGTCATTTTGTGGCAGAGCTGAAATGCATTGGAAATTAGTTTTTTTGTGATTAAGTTAAAGGGGTTGTCACATCTCAGACAATAGAGTCATATCGCTAGGATGTGCCCCCAGTGTCTGATAGGTGCGGGTTCCATCTCTGGGACTTGCACCAATCCTTAGAACGGAGCCCGCAAAGTGATGGAGGGCGCACCGCACATCCGCGGCCGCCCTCCATTCTGCGAGAACCGAAAATAGCTGAGCGTTGGCTCGGCTATTTCCTTAAGTCCCATAAAAGTGAATGGAGAGGTGGCCGCGCTTGCGCAGTGCGCTTCCCTTTCATTTCAATGGGACTTCTGAAAATAGCAGCACCTGTACCGAGAACGAAGCCCCGAAAGTGGTGGAGGGCACACTGCAAACGCGCAGCCGCCCTCCATTCATTTTCTATGGGGCCGCCAAAAATAGGCGAGTACTGGCTCGGCTATTTCCGTCGGGCCCATAGAAGTGAATGGGAGCCGTGGCCGGACATGCACGGTACACTCCCACTCACTTCTATGGGGAGAGCGCTTGGTCGGTGGGCAGACCGGAGTCCTCCAGCCACCAGTTTGCGGGGCTCCGTTTAGGAGATAGGTGCGGGTCGCAGCGGTGTGTCTCAAAACGTTTGGCCACCCCTTTGCTTGTTTTAGATGATCTTGTTTTAGGTCGTCACCGGTATAAGTAAAGGGGGATCATCCACAATTATCTCTGCTTTTCACAGAGGATCCATGGGGGGAAAAAATCAATGGGGCAAAAATGTTGAACGTTTTATTTTACATACATTTTTAATAGAAAAATTCTGTAACTGTAGTTCTTGCCAATAATTGTTCTTTATTCTACTGCTTGTTTTTTTCCATTAGCTTTCTTGAAGAAGCTGGATCCTGCATACCAAGTGGATAAGGGGCAGAAGATGAAGCTGGTTGTGGAAGTAGCAAATCCTGATGCAGAAGTGAAATGGATGAAGAATGGTCAAGAGCTTCGTGTTACTGGAAGGTGAGAAGATCCCGTATATAGGAGCTGATTATGGAGAGATGGGGGACCATAAATGGTCACATTATGTTAGCACTATATGATAGTTATTTGGGCATTATATGGCAGTATATAGTGGTATTATTTAGCCCTTGTGTAGTAGATTATTTGGACATTGTACTCTACAGTATTATTTGAGGGATCTTTGCTGTGAATTCCCCCCTTCCAAACTAGGCTACTCCTCACCCATAAAGTGAGCCTCCACAATATATACTCAAGAGCCTCCACAATATATAGCAAAAGGTCAGCAATAGATTTGCAAGTGTGTTACTGGTGACTTGAGTGCAAAGAACATTTTCAGATCTTCAGAGTACCAGAAATGGAAATGGTTGTTGTAATTCCATTGGGTTTTGGCATACGATTGGGGCCTCCAAGAACAGAGCAGCATGGAGCACTGTTTTTGTGGTCAAGACGACCAGAAGTCTTGATGGAACCCTAACTCCATTACAATTTAATAGGGTTTGCTAGGAGCAATTTGGGTCATTGGACCAATGAACTTGACACAAAAGTAAATGTAGCCTAAGTGATGATCTACCACTAGTGCAGAACCAATAAAGCTGAGCCCTATTCCATATCAAGAATTGTGGGCACCCTTCTCATATAGTAAGATGAACATCCAAGTGGCAGTGCCGTATTATGATGTGTATCTTTGCCTATGTGTACATAATGACGGAATGCATGAAGACTACTCTTCAGAAAGTATTTAATCCCTATATTGTCTTTTCTTCTTCTTTTCCTATCATTTTCTATGTGCCTTTTGGGATTGACCTGGAACTGTCAATGATCCTCCAGCAAGTAAGTTTTTAGATATATTCTATAAATGTCCATGAGTGGTGTGGCCATTTCATTATAGTTCAAAATCCCTGGTTTATTATTTTTTTTACTATTTATTTTATCTTTCTTGAAATTTTAGTCTATTCTAGAGGATCATAGCAAGGTCATCAGGTTGTACCTATCGTAATTCCTCTGTTCATTCTAAAGAGCTACAAAATCCAACACCGATTAATTTCTTATTTTAACTTTATAAAAGTAGCTCTGTTTTGCTGTTACCTAGCTCCAAATCCTTAGCTCCTCTTCATACAGCTGTAGTGATAACCTTTTGCATTCAACTACCAGTCGAGGGAGACCAAGAGCTGAGTCAGTTGAACTTGCCCTAGTGGTGACAGCAGTAAGCAGATCCTTAAAGGTTATATTTAAAGGGAACTTGTCATCATCATAATGGACCTTCTACCACCTTGGGTACCTCACAGCTCTGGTCATCATGCCCCCAATGATGTTTTGGGGTAGTTCATCTGATGGACAACTTTGGAGGGGTGGCAAGCTTGAAATGGAGCATCAAGACTAATGCCCTCGTGATTTCAAAGGGTTCATTTGCCTTGGGGAAATAAAGTGGTTTTGCAGCAAAGTTATGCATCGGCCCAACTCCAGGTTTGTGGTGGCCCAATGCTACTCTGGATCCCCTGTACACTGTTTCACCATGTGTTGCTGCTCTCTAGAGGGGATGGTAAGCCATTGTGCACCCCAAGTGGATTTAAGTCCAGAGAGTCAAGGTCTGCAAACCAGTTTTATTCTTTACTAGAGGAACTTAAGTGCAAAACTGAGCTGTCTTCTCCAGCCTCCTCCCTGGCAGAAGAAGGTTTGTTGCTGAGGAAAGGCCTGAGCTAGCTGTCCCCCAATCTCCCTCTCTCTCAGAAGGCTGGCACCTTGGCCAAAGGGCTGGTGGCCCAGGGTCTGTGGCTCAGTCATCCGGTTAACTCCCTGGTCAAAAGACTGATGACCCAGGACCTGTGGCAGGAGTATCAGCATCTTCTTCTGGTCCTTCAATAGTCTGGCAATAGTCTGGAGTTTCTTTTACTAAGCACTGGTCCCTATCTGCAGACAACTAGGGGCTCTAACTGCAGTTTCTAAGTGAACTAGAACATTCTGGTGGGAGAGGTGGAGTGAAGAATCATAGCCTAGACAGAAACAATGTTTCAATTTCAGTCTGTCATAAACATAGAGTTTAAAGGGGTTCTACAGTTTGTTTTTAAGTGAATGGAGCTTAGCCGCGCCCAGGCCAGTTGATTTTAGTCGTGACGTCACTGGGCCAGCGGTAAACAGTGAGAAGGCCGCGGCACTGCTGGAGCGCCGCTGCCTTCTCAAACAACTGATCGGCAGGGGTCCCAGGTGTCGGACCCCCGCCGATCAGATGCTGATGATCTATCCAGAGGATAGATCATCAGTTAAAACAAACTGTAGAACCCCTTTAAATACAAGAATGACTAAGGCTACTTTCACACTAGCGTTTTCAATTCTACTATTTAGATCCGTCATAGGATCTCAATAGCGGAAGAAAACGCTTCAGTTTTGTCCCCATTCATTGTCAATCGGGAAAAAACTGAACTAAACGAAACGGAGTGCACCAAAATGCATTCCGTTTCATTTGGTTGCGTCCCCATCGCGGACAGAATAACGCTGCAAGCAAACGTTTTTCTGTCCGCGATGTGGTGCGGAGCAAGACGGATCTGTCCTGATACACAATGTAAGTAAATAGGGACGGAACCGTTTTCTCTGACACAATAGAAAACGGACCCGTCCCCCATTGACTTCCAATGGTGTTCATGATCCGTCATGGCCATAGAAGGCATAATACAACCGGATCCGTTCATGACGGATGCATGCGGTTGTATTATTGTGCCGGAAGCGTTTATGCAAATCCATGACGGATCCGCAAAAAACTCCAATGTAAAATTAGCCTAAGCCATTTTTCAAGACATAAACAACACGGATGAACCAGTCAAAAAGTCAGTGTGTTTGTTTTTTCCCCTACAAAATGTTGCATAGTCCCTTATAGTAACTGTGTAAGATTTCTAACTTCTCAGTGGATTGGTAGAAAGTCCCAAAGTCTCTCAGTATTAGCTGGGTGTTCATTAACCCTTTCCATGGTTCAGTACAGATATCTTGCAGATCAGCAGGATTTATAACAATATATACAGTATAAAGGGGAAACTCGAAAAACTGGAATATGGTGCAAAGTTCAGTTATTTCAGAAATGTAACTTAAAAGGTGAAACTAACACATGAGACTCATTACAGGCAAAGCGAGATATTTCAAGCCTTTATTTGATATCATTTGGATTATTACGGTTTACAGCTTATGAAACCCCAAAGTCACAATCTCAGGTCCCCTTTGCTCAGGGGGTATGGATTAATTATCTGACTAGAGTGGGACACTTTGAGCCTAGAATATTGAACCTTTTCACAAAATTCTAATTTTAAGCTGCATTACTGAAATAAATGAACTTTTGCATGATATTCTAACTTTTTGAGTTTCACCTGTATAGTCTGTATATAACATGTGGTTCAACACTATGAAACATTATCAGTGCACACAACAGCATAAATCACAGTGCAAGTTAACCCTTCGAAGTTCAATAAAGTAGGGGGGGTTGATGGCTTTGCATAATAGCAACAGGGGCAAATGCCACAAATGTCCATAGTCCAAAGTACCCTTGCTCCAGGGCACTACACAACTACCCCCAAAACATTATTGGGGACATGATGACAAGAGGTACTCCAAACAGTGATGATGGGTTGCATTTATATGTAAAATAACACTGTAATTCCTAAAATTAACATATTAGACTTTATAAAGTAAAGACAGTGAAGCTTTGACAGCATGTACTTATTTTCCTTTATGACAGATGCTCTAGGACAGGCATGGTCAACCTGCGGCCCTCCAGCTGTTGTAAAACTACAACTCCCATAATGCCCTGCTGTAGGCTGATACCTGTAGGTTGTTCAGGCATGCTGGGAGTTGTAGTTTTGCAACAGCTGGAGGGCCGTAGGTTGAGCATGCCTGCTCTAGGAAACCAAATACAGACTGTGGGTCTCACACAAGGATTCTCAGTCCTTAGTTGAGGTTATGGAGGACAGGATGCATTACCTCCTTCAGTACAGAGCTGAGAGTATTTTTCCTCCCTGCTTATCACCACTTTAATTTTACTTAGTGCTAGATTCTTGTCCTTTCCCTAATGATGTGCCTAAGTGCATCATGTACCTCGATCTGTCAGCGGCTGAATGAGGAGGAGGAAAGAAACGAGCTGCCAACTATTCTTGCAACCGACCAGTCCATAGTATTACTATAGAAGATCAGCCAATGCAACACATGCATACATGTATTTTCTGCTGATGCACATGGCACATGTATGAAAGCAGAAACGATATGGCCTGGGTTATAGTGCGGCACACCATGACAAGCCACAAGCTAAATCACTTGGCGTCCCAAGCAAAGGAACACACTAGATAGTAAATCTGACCCCAGTCATAACCTAATAGAGATCAATCGTCAATGGTTCATGACATTCTCTTTACTTTTCTTAGGTACATCTTCGAGAGCATTGGGAATAAGAGAATCTTGACTATTAATAACTGCTCGCTGGCCGATGATGCAGCATATACCTGTGTCATCGGAGAGGAGAAGTCCTTCACTGAACTGTTCGTAAGAGGTTGGTGTCTGTAAAGCACGATCAGAATCTTTTTCTTCTCAGTATCTTTGACCTTGGCTGGGTTCTAGACTAGGACAAGCCCTGTCTATAAGTCCTGTTATGGCATATGGATCTCATGGAGGTGGTCCAAAGCTTGGACTTCCTTCTGTAGGCCACAGCAGAGGGTCAGTGTGATAAGTACAGCCACCAACAGCTTCCACAGCGGATCACCAATGAGGCAACCCCTTTCCACAAGTGCCATCAATGTATGATGCACTACTCGGGTAGCTTCCACGAACCGCCATATGTTTACAGCACAATGATGGTGCAGGCTCAGGAGAGGGGACCACGCCATCAGTAGAAGGTATACCATACAGATGACACCTTAGTGCAATGGTCAGGTCTGGAGATAACTCAGACCACAGCCATAACCTGCTGTTGGTTAGTGACTCTTGTCAGGTATATAAAACGTCCGCAAATGAGCGGGTATCTGGCTAAGTATCAAGCCAATTAATTTAGATCAATACTACACTCTCTGCTCTTGCTAATAGAGGGGGCCCCAAGTCAGGTACCCTCCTCTATATAGTCATATTCCTTAATACTGGCACTGGGCAGGGGTTCTCTTTATTGAGACAACCTTTTCAATGACTTTCAGGGCCTATTGGTGTTAATTAAACAATCAGACCCACTGTTTCCATGTAAATCAACACCTTGCTGATGGTTTCCGCATAACAAAAAGAGCTATTTTTCTCCCTACATTGAGTAGCATGATCTAAACTTAAAGGGGTAGTGCCATCAAACACATTCTATATTTTTCAAACCAGCACCTGGATCTGAATACTTGTAATTAAAAATTTAGTACAGCCACTGAGTTATTCAATAAAATGCATCTGTATAGCGCCACCTGCTGTTTGTTCTTTTCCTTATTTCTTGTCCACCTCACTGGCTCCAGCCATATATACTGTTAGAAGCTGTGGCAGGGAAGGAGCTACAGTAGAAAGGACACCCCCACCTGAGCTGTGATAGGGAGAGAGCTGCAGCAGAAAGGACATTCCCCCCCCCCCTCCCCCCGAGCTGTCAGCCTGAACAGAATCTAGCAAAACATTTGGAGCAATGAATGTGGAGATATCTGGCTCCATGTGAGGTGCAGGGCTGGTTGGAGCTTTGTTAGAAAGAGATTGTCCTGTATTATATGATGTATTATTTATTTATTTATTTATTTATTTAATTAATTTATTTATTTTTATATCAATCATGACATAACCCCTTTAAGTAAAAACAACATAGAGACATATTTATTTATTTATTTTTACATCAATCATGACATAACCCCTTTAAGTAAAAACAACATGGAGACACTGTAGCGTCGATGTGAATCACTTCTGAAAAATATCTGACATGAAGTTTGCAGATGACAAATGAATGTGTCAGAAATGTCACTGGCCCGCCATCAAATCCTCAGAATCTTCAAGTATCCGTCTGCCAGAATTCTCACATTACAACATATCACTTCTTGGGTTCCCTGCTGTTTGCACGTCATGTCACTTCCCATATTACGCCCCCCCCCCCCCCCCCCCCCAACTCTAGACACTCAATCTAGACTGTCTTCCCACCTAATGAAACTATTTGCATGGTCTAAACCACGGCTGCAGGTTATGTGCTGGGAAAAGAGATGTCTACGCCTCGGGATTTCAATAATTAGCTTGATTAATTCGTCACTAGTGCTTTTACAATGTATTAGTATCAGTGCACAGGTGACTGCCCCCCACAAAATCAACACATTCCTCTTCTGCTGCTGTGATCCCATCACTTACAATTAACCATAGGAATAGCATGCATGGAATAATATATTGTATTTCTCTTACAGAGCCACCGGTGCTGATCCTCCATCCTCTGGAAGATCAAGTGGTGATGGTAGGGGAAAGAGTGGAGTTTGAATGTGAAGTGTCAGAGGAAGGGGCGCAGGTGAAATGGTAAGAGACACTAAGGAACGAGGCATGATAAGATTGCCATTTTATGTCCTTTTGTCAGGCAAGAACTGGAATGATGACAACAGCAGGAGATGAGTGAGCTAATCTGATTAGACACAGGGTCTTGCCACAAGATGGGGTCAAAGTGCTTCCATGGATGCCCTATAAAAAGCCTCTCAGAGGCTACTTTTGGGTAGTGTACCTCTTGGTAAGAGACATGCCTCTACGACACACTCCAAGACATTTTGCCCAGACTTTGAGAGGGGGCGCATCATCGGACTGAGAGGAGCAGGATGATCATTTCAATGAATTGCCTGCCACCTAGGCCATTCTGACCTAGATGTTGGGAGATGTTGGGAGCAGTGGTTATGTGATGATCTGGGGAGCAAATGCATACAACAGTCCGTCAGCCCTAGTGGTGATACGAGGGACACTAACAGCTCAGTGATATCTGCAGAACATCCTGCAGCCACATGTGTTGTCTCTCGTGGCAGGGCTTCCAACTGGCATTTTAGGATAATGCTCACCCACACACAGCAAGGGTTTCCCAGGAATGTCTCCTCCAGATTATAACACTTCCTTAGCTGCCCGGTCACCAGATTTATCTCCAGTCAAGCATTTATGGGAGCTGCTGGGACGCCAGCTTCTGCAACCTACGAGTGTGCAGCATCTACAGGCCCAGCTGCAACATCTGTGGGCAAATGTGCCACGGGATACCATATGGAACCTGTAAGCCTCCATGTCCAACCGTATCTCATCTTGCATCCAGGCTAGAGGCGGCCTAATAGGGTCCTTTCAGTTATACAAGTTTCCCTAATAAACTCCTTTCACTAATATTCTGGGGGGTACTATCTCTCCTTGGGGAGAGATCACCTTAATGGGCCTGAGGAGACCTAAAGGCCATACATGCTCCTCTGGAATTCTGGGAAGAAAGGGATGCAAATGAGCTCTTAACAAGCTCTGCCTCTAATGCCACCAGATGTAAGGCAGCTATCCTTTAAGAAAGGCCTTGAGACATGACTCGGATATTAAATAAGCCAGCACCTCATCTGCAGATGAGGAGATAGCTCCTTGGGAAGAGAGCTCCTTTGCATCCCTTTCTTCCCAGAATTCCAGAGGAGCATGTATGGCCTATAAGTCTCCCCAAGGAGATACAGTACCCCCCAAATCCCGACCTAGGCCTCTCACCCAGTTACGCCAGTTCTCTCTGCTCTGCACTGATGAGGGGCAATCACCCCAAAACAGCTGTCTGCAGATGAGGTTCTGGCTTATTTAATATCCGAGTCATGTCTCAAGGCCTATTTATAGGGTTGAACATTGACTTCTAGGATAGCTGCCATATATCTGGTGGCAGAGCTTGTTAAGAGCTCATTTGCATCCCTTTCTTCCCACTCTAATATTCAAATCACTTACGGTACATATATGACCATTACAGTCACACACAGAAAGTTTCATTCTAACACCTTCTTGGTGCATTATTTTTGTCAATGATTATATATAACTATATATATACAGTAGATGTCCTTGTTTGGAGAAGCTATGGCTTCGTAGTTTAAAACGATGTCACCAGCTGGTTAGACCCCACCTGGACTTCAGTCCCCTTGACCTTCTGCCACTTTGCAATATGAGCCCCCGGTCTATGTACATGTTTGCACCCTGTCTATTAATTATCAGCTTGGAAGGCACGGTTGTTTGCTTTTACACTTAGAAATAGCGCTCACATTCCAGGGAATGAGTCTTACACGTCTCCAGGGAAGTGCCGGCATTTTAACAAACCTTCTCGCACCGATCCTGCAACCCGTATAATTATAACAGAGTGTATGTTTCAGCATTTAAAATAGCCCCCGCCTGCTGTGGTCTATCTGCCCCTACCGTGGACATGTAAAGCCCAGGATGCCTTCTCAAGGGTGTCCTCTAACAGCTGCCAAAATGTGTCTTCCAGTAGCACAGGCTTGGGATACTTTGTCCGCAAAATTGATATGAAGGGCATCTTGCGTAGATCCCTGTAAGCTGCAGACAGCTACTGGGACCATCACTCCGTGTCATCAGATGCTTCGTCCACTAGGACATTTTTTCTTCGAATCTCAATCCCCGTCATATATCCTACAGTGTCAGCAATTCAGACTAAAACGTAAATCTATAAGGAGACAAGTGGAGGAATGTAACCAAGATATGGAAGTCTAAATTACCTAACACGCTTCCAGGAGATGCTTCATTTAATGTGATGCCTTTGAAGGGGGTTTCCTCTTTAATTGGAAGGGTCCCTAGAAAATATGCAGATGAGTTCCCCAGCAATCAGCTGCAGTCTGCTGAGAAACTTGGCACGCAGTGTTCACGTTCCCTACAGCACCTCCGCAGGGTAACTGACGTATTACATGTTACCCACTAAAATCAATTGAATGCATGGAAATGCCGCTTCCTCCGGAGCAAGTGACGCTCTTTGTGGCAACTCTAGATTCTGTCAAATTGATGGAAATCTTCTTTATCAATGGATAGATGCAGTGGGTTTTCTGGATCAGAAAATATAGCATCAATTACCTTCTTTCACTTTTCTTTTCACATATTAAGTTGTAAGAAATTCAACGTCTCTAAGGCAAAATCTGCATGACGTGTCTATTTGCCATGGATTTAAAATCCACACTGCAGGTCAATTTATGTGCCCATCCCATTGTGATGAAATCGTTAAAATCTAATCCATGTTGCTGCTGCTGTTGTGCTATTCTGCAGATTTTATGCACGCAGTTCTGTAACCATATGCATTTAACTGCCGCATGAAAACCATCAGCAAGCTGCTGTTGACAATTCTGTTGTTTCTCATTGTTCTTTATTTACTTAACGTGTTATTATTTGCAGCTTAGAAATATTATGTTACTTCCTGGAAGCTATAAACAAGCAGGCTTGGATTTCTGGTATATTATTTTTATAATTTTGGTTTACAGGCCCTAAAGGGGTATTCCCATCCCAGACATTGATGGCATATTACTAATAAATGCCATCAAGGTCAGACAGGTTCATGTACCACCTCTGGGACCCGCTCATATCTCCAGAACGAGGCCCCCCAAGGTGAAAGAGGATGCACCACGCAAGCGCTGCTACCCTCCATTTGCCGCTAGGGGAGTTCCGAAAAGAACTGAGCACTGGCTCGGCGATTTCCGTCAGCCCCATGGCGATGAACAGAGAAGTGGCTGTGCTTGTCCATTCACCACTACTTCTGAAAATAGCAGAGTGCACTCGTTTGGCTATTTTCTAAACTCCTGTACTAGTGAAAGGAGAACACGCTGCGCACGCGTGGTGTGCCCTCCTTCGCTTACATACACCCTTACATCTCAGCTCAGTAGCATCATTAATTATTACTCACATGTCAATGTTTAATGCTTGCCCTTCATATTCATTCATTAACAGGCTAGGCTGCACAGGGTTAAGTCAGTCCCAAATCCCAGCAGGACACCATTACACATTGATAGCATAACAGGGATAACAGATCTGTCAACAGCAGCCGCTATTTCCCTTGTTGTATAACATTAGAAAAAAAAAACTGTTCTGTTCTTGCCTATGGACTGCGTCTAGTAGCTGTGCCCCGTTCACTTGTAGTCGCAGCACCGGGCACAGGCCAAGAGTGGCGGAACGTGGTCCAGAAATAAATCATTGTCATGAACAATCTACACTATAACGATATGAAAGAAACAACTAAATAAATACTTGAATAAATTACTATGATTACTATTAATTACTAATAAGTACTTTAATAAATTGCTATGGTTACTGTTAACTACTAATAAATAATTTAATGAATTACTATGATTACTATTAATTACTAATAAATACTTTAATTAATGACTATGATTACAATCAGTTAGTAATAAATACTTTAATAAATTACTATGATTACTAATAAGTACTAATAAATACTTAAATAAATTACTATTAATTACTAATAAATAATTTAATAAATTACTATGGTTACTGTTAATTACTAATAAATAATTTAATGAATTACTATGATTACTATTAATTACTAATAAATACTTTAATTAATTACTATGATTGCAATCAGTTAGTAATAAATATTTTAATAAATTACTATGATTACTAATAAATACTTTAATAAATTACTATTAATTACTAATAAATACTTTAATAAATTACTATGGTTACTGTTAATTACTAATAAATAATTTAATGAATTACTATGATTACTATTAATTACTAATAAATACTTTAATAAATTACTATGATTACTAATAAGTACTAATAAATACTTTAATAAATTACTATGACTACTATTAATTACTAATAAAAACTTTTATAAATTACTATGACTACTATTAATTACTAATAAATACTTTAATAAATTAATATGATTACTAATAAATACTAATAAATACTTTAATAAATTACTTTGATTACTATTAATTACTAATAAATAGTTCAATAGATTGTTATAATTACTATCAATTACTAATAAATACTTTTTTTATACAAAACGATTAACATTTTTATTTAGTGGTCAGTACAACCAAATCCTTGCATTTCTTGTCATTTCTTTATGTTCACTGGTGCAGAGATTACACAGAACAAAGGAGGTTCATGGGCCACAATGCAAAATCTGTAACCCCCCCCCATCTACCATGTATCATTTATCCTACTGGTGATTTCTTATATTTTGGTTCCACCTCTGCACCTGTACAGCTACACCTCTGTGTAAGACAAAAGCACAACTCATGGAAATCATAGGGAATATAAAGGTTTCTGATACAATTGGAAGACTTATTATAATAGCCGTCACGGGGCGTAACTATGGCCATAGCACTTGCTATTGGGACCCCGAGGTTGAGGAGGCCCGATCAGATGCAAGAACATTGTACCTATTCGTGGGGAATAACAATATGGCGCCTTTTTGCTATAATGTGGATTTTCTGATATATGGAAATATTATATATACCTAGAATTTTTGCTACTTATGCTGCTGTTTTAATTTTCTTACACTAGGTGGTGGGGCCCCATCTTATTTTGCTATGGGGCCCTATGAATTAAAGTTACGCCCTTGGTAGTGGTAGTAGTAGTATCAATTATATCAATTGCAGGTTTAATTAATTAATTAATTAATACTATATATTTTCTCCCTGGTCCAGCAAGATGTCGCTTGACCTGAGTATCTCACTGAACCCTGACATACTCATTATATACTGCAGCAGTTCTTTTCCTATGACAACAGCGCCACCTATATGCATGTAATGCTATTGCACATTGTTCTACAGAATATTTTCTTTTCTTCTCGTTAGTATAGTATTTGATTAATCGGGGTTAAATAAAAAAAAATTAAAAAAGAATAATGGATCTATGTATGTCTGTCATGGGTGCGCATAATTTCAAATTGACCAGTTTTTTATCATTGTTGGCTTGGAGTTACAAAGTGCTACAATGAATGCAGAATTTGCTTAACAGAGACTTGTGTCATCAGAAAATGACCTATTGTTTAAATCACATTTCTAAAGAATTTCTGATGAAATAATTTTTAATTTTCCATGTCAATATCTACTTTTAAACAAAAACATAAATCCTGCAGTTTTCACATTGGCCACTAAGTCTAATATCAGGCGCCACTTGTTAGTCTGTACAGGTCAATTTACTGTAGTTATCCGCTTATCATTACAGGCAGGATTGGAATGACGGATATCACCTGTGTATATAGATAACACAGGATTCACCATTCACAGCAGGTGATATCAGAGCTTATCTACTTCCTCCTGACCTCTGCACAGGTCACAGAGCATGCCTAGAAAACTCTCCCATAGAAGTCAATGAGGTCCTCTCCTGACCATTGTTTTATATTGCCCATGTGACTGCTGTAAAGCAATTCTCTACATGCTGTTAAGACCAGCTCAGACAAGATGGCCACCCCCATGATCACATTCTGGAAATAGAATTTAAAAAAAATCTAAAATCAGAAAATAGAAACAGATAAAAAAAAAAGTAGATACTATATCTGGTTTTAACTGGCAGAAAAAAAAATTCGGTGACACATGACACATTCCCTTTAAAAAAAATTTGAGCTGTCATTGCCTCTCAGCTTGGGTTAATGGAAGGTGTCCAAGCAGGAGACCCCTTATATGACATCCCTTTGCCCCTAGAATATTATAGCTGAAAAATACAGTCTAGAGCTGAGCCAGGGGAGCAGACATCGGGGGTAACCTGGTCCCTGTGGAGGGTCTACCACCTACGAAGGCCACCAGTATTATAAATGGCACATGTTGGGGGGGGGGGGGCTCTGCTACAGATTTTCCATCAGGGTCCAGCAGCGTAACGTTTCGCCTCTGAGCTGTCCGATGTTCCATTGATGGGATGCGCTTGTTTTATGGCTTCCTCGTATCTCCTCCAGGGAGAAGAATGGAGTAGAACTGACCAGAGAAGAAACCTTTAAATATCGGTTTAAGAAAGACGGGAAGAAACATTTCCTCATCATTAATGAGACAACCTTGGAAGACAGTGGCAACTATGTCGTGAAGACCAACGGAGGAGACTCCGTCGCTGAGCTGTTGGTACAAGGTAATGGGTGGAAATGGGTTACCATGAGAGAAGCTGGTATGCGCTAGAGATAATGGGGGTCATTTATGATGCAAGGTACGCCGCTTTTCCCCGCTCACACCACCTTTTCGAGGTCGCAGAAAAAGGGGGCAGGATGTCGGCGGGGGAAGGGAGCGGGCCGGGCAAGCCCGTCTCATTTATCATTTTCTCCGGGTGCTTAAATCACTGGCATAGATTTAAGCAATTCGCACGGCCAGCGCCTAAGTTACATAGAGGCCGGCGCCTCTACATAACTTAGACGCATCAAATGCCAACGGACATGAACTAAGACCAGCCTCTAAATCACCGGTTTTAGTCAATGTCCCCCAACGTCTTCGAGCAAACATCAAAGATAATAAAGCAAGGAGCAGTGTTATATGACACATTCTACCTGCCCCACCACACCGCAATGACTAAAAGGCTATGGAGAAAAAAATTTATGATTGCATTTTATTCATTTTGGGCTAATTTTTTTAAATTGGTCTTTTAAAAAAAAATATTCTGTTGTTTTATAGATACATGGGTTAATAATCAGTCTGTTGCAGAGTATTACTTTTCAGTACCATCAGCTGAAGGCTCATGTGAAGCCTTATCTCTGACCTCCTGATTGCTTAAACACTCATTTAAGACTTATTCTTATCAGTCTGATAAGAGTTTAGCTATAATGAGTGTTTATGATGAGGTCTTCAGCTGATGGGACTGAGAAGTGATACTCTGCAAACAGACTGATTTTTAACCCCTGTATTTAAAAAAAAAAAAAGACCAATTGGAAAAATTATTTTTAACCCAAACTGAGTAAAGTGCAATCATAAAAATTGCCCCGAAGATGTCCATTACATGCGTCGATCACAGTTATCAGGGATAAGTGCTTGTAGCGTTTCTAGTTCCCATGTAAATAATCATCTGACTGACAAGTCATTCGTCAGGTCATGATATTTTTGGATAGCTGATTATCCTCTATAAATAGGGTTCTCCTGCCCGCAAACAATGATTGTGTATGGGAGGAGCGATCACAGCAGCAATAGCTCATCCCTATACAGTGGAGGTGATTTCTGCATGCAAATGTTGGTATGTGACAGCATTGCAATGGAGACACAGAGATATAACAGATAACATGCAAATTACCTGAAGCCACCACTAGAGGGAGCTTAGGAGCTTACTGCATACCTAACTCAAGTATGTAATAAGCTCCCTCTAGTGGAGACTTTGAGTAACCAGCATAACTTAAAAGGGTTTGGAGCTCTCCATCAGAAAAACAGCTCCAGACACAATGGATATATATTAAAAAGGGGTTTCCCAGACTAACTGACTCTGGGCAGTCCCCACCGATCAGCTGTATTTACTACCTGCGCACCGGAACTGGAATTACACGGCCGTGCCTGGTTCCTACAGCCCTGCTTCGGTTCACGTTAATGGGATCCGATATTGACATGCTAGGGATAGCTGATCCTTACGTTTGGCCAAGAAAACCCCTTTAAGAAATGAATTGTTACCAATATGTTGGACTAAAAACAACACAGTAGTAGATTCCCCAATGTCTGATTGGTGCGGGTTCAATCTCTGGAACTTGCACCAATCCTTAGAACGGAGCCCACAAAGTGATGGAGGGCGCACCGCACATCCGCAGCCGCCTTCCATTCTGCGAGAGCCGAAAATAGCATGCGCGGCCCATGCTCCCATTCATTTCTATGGGGCAGATGGCAATAGCCGAGCCAGTGCTCGTCAATTTTCGGCGGCCCCATAGAAATGAATGGAGGGCGGCTGCGCATGCGCAGTGCGCTCTCCTTCACTTTCGGGGCTCCGTTCTCGATATATGTGCGGGTCCCAGCGGTGGGACCTGTACCTATAAGACAATAGGGGCATATCCTAGCGGTATGCCCCCATTGTCTGAGATGAGAAAACCCCTTTAAGCCCCATAAAAGTGAATGGAGAGGTGGCCGCGCTTGCGCAGTGCGCTACCTATTCATTTCAATGGGACTTCCGAAAATAGCAGTAGCATAATTGCTTTATAGCGATTCAATACAATACTATGAGTTTGTGGAATAGCCTTTTAATCACTTTTCCAGTATTTTCTCTCCGGCGTTAGAACCTATCACTTTGTCTCTCCAGAGAAACAGCTGGAAATTCTGCAGGGTGTAGCCGACCTGACGGTGAAGGCCAAGGAGCAGGCTGTATTCAAGTGCGAAGTGTCAGACGAGACTGTCACCGGAATATGGGTGAAGAATGGAAAAGAGGTCGTCGCCAATGAGAGGATCAAAATCTCCCATATTGGAAGGTCAGTCTGACATTTTAATAAAGGGGTATTCCCATCTTGGACATTAGGGGGGGCATATCTCCACCCTTAGAATGGAGCCCGTAAAGTGCCGCAGGGTGCACAACACACGCGCCGCCACCCTCTATTCGTTCTATGGGAGTGCCGAAAATAGCCGAGCAACATGCTCTGCTATTTTCGGAAGTCCCATTGAAATGAATGGGTAGCGCACTGCGCAAGCGCGGCCACCTCTCCATTCACTTTTATGGGGCTTAAAGGGGTTTTCTCATCTCAGACAATGGGGGAATATCGCTAGGATATGCCCCCATTGTCTTATAGGTACAGGACCCGCACCTATATCGAGAACGGAGCCCCGAAAGTGAAGGAGAGCGCACTGCGCATGCGCAGCTGCCCTCCATTCATTTCGATGGAGCCGTAGAAAATTGACGAGCGCTGGCTCGGCTATTGCCATCTGCCCCATAGAAATGAATGGGAGCATGGGCCGCGCATGCTATTTTCGGCTCTCGCAGAATGGAGGGCGGCTGCGGATGTGCGGTGCGCCCTCCATCACTTTGCGGGCTCCGTTATAAGGATTGGTGCAAGTCCCAGAGATTGAACCCGCACCAATCAGACATTGGGTGACACATCCTAGAGATATGCCCCCAATGTCCAAGATGGGACTACCCCTTTAACACCAGTCTTAACCTATCCCCCACTGCCGTCAGATGCGCCACAATTATTGAAAGGCTCAGTTGTGCAGGTCTGTGTGCCAAAACGAAAATCTACACCAGCAAAGGAACTGCTGTAGATGTCCGTTATTATCTGTGCCAGGTTCCTGGTGTAGATCATAAGAAATGTGCCGATCCAGCTAGCCACAAGTCCCTCCCCATCCAACTTTTTGAAGAAGTAGCAAGCTGGGCTTCAAACCCCGAAAATTTTTGCAAAATTTTGCACAAGCATGGTGACTTTTTGATGCTAGTGTTCTGATGGACAATTCCACCAGGGGGCGCTATTTAGCTCACCAGCTGCTAAAGTAATTGCAGCTCTGGTTCCCCAACTGCAGCTCTAACAAATGAAGAAGTTTTACTATTTGGCCAGAGAGGCGATTTACCAAGGCGTTTAATTTCCGCAGGGTTCACAAGCTGACCATCGATGACGTGGTGTCCTCCGACGAAGGAGACTATTCCTTCATCCCCAATGGCTTTGCCTTCAACCTTTCTGCAAAACTGCACTTTATGGGTGAGTGAAAAGGCGTCGAAACATAGCGAGCCACTGTAAAGTAATAATGATGGGGATACTGGATGACATGGCAGAGGTAAAATAGTTTTTCAACTCCCAAAATGGGCCCCACCTGCAAAAAGACTGGCCAAAAAAAAAATCGGAATTATTTTAGAATATATCTTACAGTGGTAAAGCTCCATTTTGCCCTGACACAGAGCTACAAATCCCCTGCTTTTTATTAAAGGGACTCTGTCACCACTTTCTAACCCCCCCTTTTCAAAGTATTGTTATCTGCATGGCGCCCCTGTGATTATAAATGTGTTGTTAGAAGTTAAATTCGCCGTCTCCTTTTGATAAAAAGAGCTTTTATCTAACCTGTCAATCTTCTTGATAAGGTGCCCAGGGCGTTTCTTTTCGTCTCAATCTGCCGCCCGCCGCCGCCACCGTTGGTGCCCAGCTCCTCCCCTCATGCTTTCAGCGCCGCCTGAATGTAATCAAATACGCCTCCGGCTCTCTCTCAGTGCCCCCTCCTCCTTTTCAAAGATCCCGCGCGTGCGCACAGGGCTGTGCCTGATGCGCCCGTGCGGACATTTACAATCAGCCTCATTGAGCGAAGTGCGCATGCGCGCACTTCGCTCAACCTCCTCATCAGACGAGCACTGCAGCCAGCCGGCTGCAGTGCTCGTCTGATGAGGAGGTTGAGCGAAGTGCGCGCATGCGCACTTCGCTCAATGAGGCTGATTGTAAATGTCCGCACGGGCGCATCAGGCACAGCCCTGTGCGCACGCGCGGGATCTTTGAAAAGGAGGAGGGGGCACTGAGAGAGAGCCGGAGGCGTATTTGATTACATTCAGGCGGCGCTGAAAGCATGAGGGGAGGAGCTGGGCACCAACGGTGGCGGCGGCGGGCGGCAGATTGAGACGAAAAGAAACGCCCTGGGCACCTTATCAAGAAGATTGACAGGTTAGATAAAAGCTCTTTTTATCAAAAGGAGACGGCGAATTTAACTTCTAACAACACATTTATAATCACAGGGGCGCCATGCAGATAACAATACTTTGAAAAGGGGGGGTTAGAAAGTGGTGACAGAGTCCCTTTAAGGTGACAGAAGTTACCTGCAGCCACCACTAGGTGGAGCTCCTTGCATATTCTTTTATACAGGAAGCAGTGAATGTATTGTCAGCTGTATAAGTCTGTATGCAGTGAGCTCCCCCTAGTGGCGGTTGCAGGTTGAAACTGATTTTAATGCAAAGAGAAGCAGATGAGTACAAAAACCCAGAGAAATGGCACACCTTTATTGGTTGGTAGATATGGGGCAACTACTCTACTTTTCCTTTGTACGAAGTATAAGAATTTAGTAAGAAATTCCGGCTAGATATTCCATTGCATGCCATTTGAAGTATGAATTTGGAGGCATACAGAGGCACTATAAGACGCCATGTACCTCGGTGGGTGCCATATTATGCCTCCGTACAAAACCAATCCATGACAGTTTTGCTCAGTCTCCTCTCTGATAATTTGTCTCTCTTTGTCTTTCCTCAGAGGTGAAAATCGACTTTGTTCCCAGACAAGGTAGGGTGCTTGTGACCACCACTGATATCTCTGCGCATGCGCTGTATCCCTTTTACTTTGTGCAGGCGCGTCTTGCTGACATCAGGGTCATTATGTGCAGCATTCTCCTCATCTGTAGCTTCATAGGGTACAGAACGTTATGATGGATGTGTCCTTTTATGTGTATCATGAGAGAGATCAAAGAAAATGTGAAACCTGGCTGCAGTTCCCATTGAGAACTGTAGGGGGCGTCTTTTGTGTTAGTATAGTGTTTGATCTGTGGTGGAATGGAGCAAAGCCAAGTTTTTGTAAAATCAATGGTCGTGTTTGAGGTTTTCTACTGATATAGCCTCATAGGTTTCCTTATAAAGAAATCGTTTTTTTTCAATATTTATTGAATTTATAAGAATAATGGATAAATGTACTCCCGCAGTGGATTCTATCATTCAGTTGTCTCCATGGAAAATCCATCAAAATAAATGATCTTTTATTATTTTTCAGACTAACAAAGATGTAGCAGAGCTGAAATTGTCATCGGCTTCTTTAAAGGGATTTTCCATAAGTCTCAATATTGTAGGGCTATCCTCAGGATAGGTCATCAATATCTGGTCAGTGGGGGTCCGACACCCGACACCCGACACCCCTGCCTATCAGCTATTTGAATGGATCGCGATGCTCTGGTGAGCTCTGAGGCTTCCTCATAGCTCACCAACCACAGCGCCGTGCATTGTATAGTGGCAGTGCTTGGTATTGCAGCCCAGACCCATTCACTTGACTGGGACTGATCTGCAAATGGGCCATGTGTCCTATGAACGTGACATTATTTGCCTTTGATGACACCATTGGCTGGTCGGCAGGGGTGCCGAGAGTTGGACCCCCTTTGATCAGATATTGATGGCCTATCCTAAGGATAGACCATCAATATTGAACTCCTAGAAAACCTCTTTAACTGAGTATGGGTAACCCTTTAGGTTTCCCCACCAGGAGATGGTCTCTTGGTGGTCTCTAGTGGTTTCAAAATGTGCCCTCTTTAGTCCTTGGAGTTCAGCATGAATAGCTGTTGAATCATTCATTTTAAAGGGGTTGTCCGACCCCCACCACAATTTTAGATACATGCCTAGAATCTGCTCTGCCTAAAGAAACAAAGCCACTTACCTAGGCTCCTAGCGTCCCGCTTTTCTGCTTTCAGTCCCTTGTGGACCAGAGTTGTGACATCCAATCCTCCGTTACATGGACCTCTGCAGACATTTAGTGACCTCAGCGGTGGTGCTCCTCTGCAAACTCACATTCTGAGGACACAATTGAAAGTGGTGCTCACCTGGGGATGCAATTGGCTTCCCTTCCCTCTGGGCCTGGTCATGGTCACCCCACCTGTGGCCATGATCCTTACACCACTCTGCAAACCACTGCTAATTCATCCTGATATTATGACACATTGATCCACAGGACATGTCAAGTCTGCTGCATTCCCGTCATGCATCATGTAATCTTCTTGTCCTGGTCCATGTATCTGTAGGATGTTTGTGTAGTCTGTGAGCCTTCCACTACTTCTATTTTCTCATGTGCATTATCCAACCTCATCAGAACCTCCAAAGATTAAGCTGGACTATGCGTCCGGTAATGCCGACACCATCATCGTCGTGGCTGGGAACAAGCTGCGTCTGGACGTTCCTATCACTGGAGATCCAGCGCCTACATTCATATGGAGCAAAGGAGACCAGGTAATGAATTGAACATGTGTTCTTTCTTAATTTTTGTTTTAAAGAAGCACTCCTCTTTTTTTTTATTCTCTGACCTGTTAGGAAGGTACATGATGTAAACTGTAGGGAAGGTAATCTTCTTACCAGGGACTGTATTTGTGAGTTATAACCTCGCTTCTAATCCTCAGCTGTGTCATGTGACCAACATTCTGATCTCCAACTGACACAGGACAGGAAGTCAGTTACTTCTCTATTCATTCCTATAAGGGCTGACATTGAGGTTCCTGTAAGAATACATAGAGAAACTGACTTCCTGTCCCCACATAAGATGCTGTGTTATTTGGCGAGTTGGTGACATGACACAGCTGAGGATCAAAAGTGAGGTTATAAGTCACAAATACAGTCACTGGTAAGATTACAATTTACATGACACGTCACATATTATGTAAACATGCTTATTAATGTGCATTAAAGGGTAACTCTTAAGAGTTCATTTGGTTTAGAAAACTCAATAAATGGGATTCTTCGAGTTAAAAACCCATTTAAGAGAGGGGAATCCCTTAATCAGGACCCTTGCCTATTAGCAGAGTGAAGCTACAAAGAGCATCTCTAAACCTGGAGGCCAAAAAAACCCTTGTGCTTTACACGAACAGTTTTTTTTAATTGGCACCATGTAATGCTTCATTACCCCTCTGGAGGCACTGCAGGAAAATTGAACACTTGCTGCTTCATTTGCTTACAGATCACAGCTGACTTCTAAGGGTTCCAGTAGTGGGATTTCCTGCGATTAGGTCATCATCAGGGACTTTTGTAACAAAAAGGGACTGTCCAAGGTAGAAAACATCTATGAAAGTGATGGTGGTAGGCACAACCAAAAGAATGCTTCCATGTGATCTGGAATAATCCTCACAGGATCCTTAGAAGGACAGGCTTTGGCCATCATTAGGTTGCCTAGTTCACGGGACCACCTGATCTTTTGGCTGTGTCTCTCACCATTAGATTCGTAAGTAGACGTACCCTTTAATACACATTATTCTGCATGTTCACATACCATACGACATGTCTGAAGACATTGAGGGCTGTGAACTAGGACCCACCACTAGTAATGGTAAAAGACCTGAAGTGCCCGTCTAAGCAATTTGTCCTTTTGGGCCCAAATCTCCAAATAATGTTGATGGCACAACCAGTGAAACTAATAACGCGAAACTGAGATTTGCGAGAGTATTGGTTACTAATGGTTTCTGTGGCGGTATTCCAGATTTCCATACATAGTTGCCAGGAGGATTACAATTCCAAAGATCTCTTGCAGGCAGAGGTGTAGTTATAGAGGTGCAGAGTTAGCATTGCAAGCAGGCCAAAAAGTTCCTCTGCCCCACATAAGACATGGGTAGGTGGGGTTACACCATTTGCATTATGGTCCAGAAGCCTTGCGTTCCACCTCTAGCTTCATCCATTTGTGCAGCTTCCATAAATGTCCTCATTGACTTCACAAGGACCACTGTAGGATTTTGAAGAATGTCATGTAGACCAAAATGTTTGACATCGCTCTCGTTCTTTGTGGTTTCGCACTTATGCCAGTCATCTCACCAGCAGCTGTCTTGAGCACGACATATGTCTACCTCCCATGATCCACTTCCCTCCCATGATCCACTTCCCTCCCATTTCTGTGCCCTCTACTCTTCCTTTAGTCTCAGCTTTATTTCCCAATATCAGGTCATTCAACAGGCCCCTGTCAGGACTCACCCTGAGCCAGGGGTGGAGGTCAACGACGATGTGGATGTAAGTGGGCACACTCTGCCCTCCATGTGTTTTAAGAAGTGAATAGCGTGCACCATTACTTATATCACCTGTAGACTGTCCGTTTGTGATCACACACAACTCACTTTCACTTTGGTTTGGTTGGTTGACTGCACTGTTGTGACTTTACAACGTTCATTTTAGATAGATAGATAGATAGATAGATAGATAGATAGATAGATAGATAATTAGTCTCCAGAATCTCCTTACTTCCTTGTCTCATAAAGCAATGTTTTCTTGGTCATGACGTTTAGAGTAATGAATTTGTAACTTAGATCATTTCAGAAACTGATGGCAGAGTCCATGTGGAGACCCACCCGGACCACTGCGTGTTCATCATTGAAGGGGCAGAGAAATCTGACGAGGGGGCATACACTGTCCTGCTTAAGAATCCAGCTGGAGAGGACAAGGCCACCATTAATGTGAAAGTCATTGGTAAGACATCATAGAGACCATTTTGTTAGACATTCCTCAATCAAGAACATTAATGTACATTAATACTCTCGTCCAGCTTTGTCTATCAAATCCACCCAAAACATCCACAAGGCTGCATTTTCATACGCAACCTGCCAGCTCCTTGTGGATGGGTTCAGGAGAGGGAATATAGCGTTTTTAGGAACACACTCCATGAAAAACTGGGGAACATTATAAAGGTCCTAATCTTCACCAAGCAGGTTACCTTGTTGGGAGATTGACCGCAGTTCACCTTGAAGGCCATCTAGTACTGGAACAGAGACATAAACAGTGGCCATATACCTATCTACTGATGCATTACTGAAATAGTCAACCGTCCATTGTCATCTTCTCATGGCCTTTCTTTCACAGAGGCACCAGATCCTCCCCAGGCCCCCAAAATCCTGAACATTGGAGAAGATTTCTGCACCGTTCAGTGGCAGCCACCCAACTATGATGGAGGCATGCCAATCACAGGTGAGTGGTGATCAGACAGGTTTACCCTGTATACCAAGATTAATGGGTGGGAGAGTGAGTCACCCTGCCAAG
This sequence comes from Bufo bufo, assembly GCF_905171765.1. Lineage (NCBI taxonomy): Eukaryota > Metazoa > Chordata > Amphibia > Anura > Bufonidae > Bufo > Bufo bufo. Next base: position 21,870,846 of record NC_053398.1, on the reverse strand, counting down.
TTGTGGTTCTTACCTATAGGGCCAATGTGGCCATCAGTACAACTTCCACTGTTCATCTCTAGTTATGCAGCTATAGTCAAATAGCTTTCGTACCACTTACCAGAGTTCACATTTGGGCATCAATAATTTGAGGGGTCACCTATTCTAAACTTTATTTGATGCTACAGGTTACGTTTTGGAGAGGAAGAAGAAGAAAAGTTACCGCTGGATGCGGCTAAACTATGACCTGGTGAAGGAGCTGACCTATGAATCTAAACGTATGATTGAAGGAGTCATCTATGAGATGAGGATCTATGCCGTCAATGCCATTGGCATGTCTCTTCCCAGCCAGCCTTCTCAGCCATTCATGCCAATTGGTAAGTAGTATACAGTTCATGTACACCGTTCTTTCATATTACCTTTCTACCTGTATCCAAGGGTCAGGGTTCCTTGGGCCCATCAGAGGAAACCTTTCTGAGGACTCACCCTCCTTCCATACAGAATATGTACACATTCACTTTTGCTTTGTAATCTTTGTTGCTATCATTGTATATGCATATCAGCCCTAGTGGTAAGTGATTGACTCCAAAGTTATCTCTTCTGCTGGACCCTTGGGACTTATTGTGGATAGAACCTGAATCCTCTGGTACACTGTTGGGCCAATCTCACCCAATTTGGTACTTCTGAATTTAAGGGGATTGTCCACCCTCGATAACTCATTTCAGTTACTCTTTTGACCAGCTAATTGTGGGTAGTCTCCTGGTGGGCCCATGTTGTCATTGCCATGTGAGCTTCTCAGCATTTGATAATTACATGGCTCCTATTAGTCTTCTTTGTATGGCTGTAGTTTGTCCTCCAGAATGAAAGCCCTTCTTTACAATAGCTCAGTATTATGATAACAGAGTGAGGTCCTAGGGGAACCCATCTTTCAATGATGGCTGGAGGTTCCTGGGGCCCATTAGAGGAAATTATTCTTAGGGTCCAACCCCTATATCACCAATACAGTCTGATGGGTTTTTAAATGAAGAAATACTGGCAAGTGATTGGCTCCAAAGGCAGCTCCAAATGGTGTTTTTCTCCTGGATCTTTGGAGCCCTCCATGGCTTCAGAGACTGGGCCCACCAGAGATCCTCTGATACTCTGTCGAGGCATTCTGATCCTGCCCCCCCCCCCCCAAAAAAAAAAAACATTCATGAAGCAAAAAATAACTGCAATGGATTTGATATTACCCCTTCTTGTTGGACTGAAAAAGTTTGGTTTGTTATTTTTGATGGTTGTTATTTTTGGTGTTTGAATCTGATGAAATGTATGTCATTGTGTTGAATAGTTGAATGCTTTCCTGTGATATTTTGGTTGTTTATTTTGTATTGTGTATTTGGAAAGTTGTAGTTTGATTTATTTAATTTTATATTGTTTGTAGCTTAGCTGTTGTAGCAACACCTGTTTGTAGCAACACCTGTTGTTGAGAATGCTAATTACCGTACAGTAGATACATCTCCTGGAGTCTAGGAGTTAACAGCCACAGACTGCTGCCCTGTTGAAACCATACTTTTACAGTAGAAAACCTATATGAACATCATGTGAAGGCTGATTTTCATTTCCCATAAGTTATTATGTTAGCATTGTCCTGGAAATGCAAAAGAAGCGTGAACCCAACTTGTAGTGAATCTACTAACTGCTATCTGGTTAATTCCATTGGTATTTGAAGTCATGTGAGATATCTGAGGTCAACTCTATGGTCTGTAACAGCTGTAGACACAATGGTAGAAAGACAAGATTACTTGGCTACTTAAAGGGATAGTCTAAGGATAGAGGCTGGTGGCATATGTCTAGGATATGTGTTTGATAGTCAGTAGTCCAATTGCCATGATCTCAGCCAATCACAAGAACAAAGTGAAAGTGGTGCTAGGAAAGTGCTGTCCCACTTTGCCTCCTGGTGGTCAGCCATTGACTACCATGAGCCAATCATGCAGCATTTGAAATAAAAGCAAGAATATCCAAGTTTCCCTAGTGCTATTGCCACATCAATCTGGACAGGGGTGGTGCTGGAAGTATCCATGATTTTCTCATCAAGCAGAGTTCTGCAACTAAGATGGGCTGCCCCAGAAGCTGAGGACACTCCCCCTGCCACTTGATTGATAGGACAGGACATGAAAAAAACTGCATTTTCATGCAACTAACACTAGAGGGAGCTCAGCGCATAGACATTATAATAGCTTCAATTGCACTGTATAAACTCTGATGCACTGAGCTCCCCCTAGTGTTGGCTGCAAGCAGACATATTTGTAATATGTGAAGTGAAGCTGGAGAATTTATGAGACAGTTGTCTGCTGCAAATACGTTGAGAAATATGGTGTTCAGGATGAGCACCATATTTATAGAGCACCTTTTCCACTTTTTCAGACACAGAAGTGGGTGAGGCTGAGGGCGACTTTTTTTCTTATCATAATATTTTCTATTACCATTTCTTCTGCTCATAAAAAAAAATTGTAAATTCATCAGAAATCTGGGGCACTATGCTTTGCATTCCACATTGCCTGGGAGTTACTGACCCATGAGCACTAGGAAATTGGGGGGGGGGGGGGGGGATATGCTAAGTTGTACTGATGGGGTCTTAGGAGATCTGTGTATGTCCCTGGTAGTGGAGCAAGTGCAGAGACTCTGCCACGCTTCTGGAACATGGACTTTTCCTGCGCCACTACCCAAAAGTATAGTGCACAATGAACTGCTCTAGTAGCGGAAGCAGAGCCCCTGTGTTTGTGCCGCTACTTGCAGGTGCAACATTGTTGGGATCGGCTGAGATGTCCGGCTTTGTCGACCAAGCGGCAGGGGGAGCATCCTCAGCTTCGGGGACACCCCAGTTTAGATGCAGAACTTTGCCTAATAAGACCAATCGATTCACCTCTATTTCTCATCCAATGTCTTTAAAGAGGTTCTCCAGAATTAAGAAAATGAAAATACTTAAATATTATTTTATTATTAATATGTTCGCAAATACCTTTTATTAGTTATAATAGCTTGTTTTGTCCAGGGAGCAATCATTAGGAAAATTAAAATGGCCGCTGTCCTATTAGTATACGCGGAACCTGTCCTAATCATACAGGAGGAAAAGTGACTTCACAACACTGAGCTTAAGAGCTGCCTCATCCTCCTCTATGCTCTGCTTGTCAGGGATTATAATATTGAAAACAGATGATAAGATCTTCAGCCGAATCCCTGTAGGAATGAAGTACAGAGAGGACGGACAGGACAGACTGTGGTAATGTGGGGCTGTGGTAATGGAGACTGCACACAAGTGCTACTGCTAATCAGCCACATCCCTACCTCCTCTCTACACTTCATTTCTCCTCATGAACTCCGTTCCTACAGAGATTCAACTGAAGATCATATTAAACCGTATTCAGGATCATAATCGCTGACAAGTAGAGCAGAGAGGAGGATGAGTCAGCTCTTTAGCTCAGCGTTGTGAAGTAACTTGTCCTGCTGTTCGACTAGGACGGGTTTTGTGTGTACTAATAGGACGGCAGCCATTTTATTTCCCCTGATGATTGCACCCTAGACAAAACGAGCCATTATAACAAATGAAAGGTATTTGGGAATATTTTTTATAATAAAGTAATATTTAAGTATTTAAATTTTCTTAACCCCTTTAAATCTCTAGAGGGAATTTTAAAACCAGGAATTTTTAGGATCATGGTCTTGTTTTTTATTGTATTTGCCTTGATGTCCAGTATTGGCCACATTAGAGACATTGTGTAGGTGACAACTCCAGAACACATCCAGAAAAGGCTTGTTCTATTTTTATGGCACCTTAAGGTGCTGAGTTGTAAAAATAGACTTTACGCGCGTCGGGTCCCATGTGTTTGTAGTCTACAGAAATACTCACAGTAGTATTCATTTGTCAAGGTAAATGTCCCAACCGTGTCACAGCTGTCACAAGTGTCACTAAGTTACTAAAGTTAGGGTTGTTCGCTCTTAGATTTACTACCTTTTGGTCTGGCGGCGTGTTGATGATGGAGTTTTCCTGTAGGTTTCGTATACTGACGGTAGCGTTCGTTTTTTAGGTACTATGCAGAATATTAGTTTGGCAGTGTATGGTGTTGGTGGTGATAGCACCGCATAACATTTGTTTTTAGAGAACTGTATGGAAATATTACTCGCTAATATATTGGATAGTTATGGGTGCACTTTATGACGGCCACCAATAGAAGGATCCACACAGGGCACCATCCAACGTAATGCCAGCCCTGGTTCCATTTAATTCAGTGAAGGTTTTTCCATTGCTCTTTTTGGGATATTTTTTTACCCAAAAAAAACATAGCTGAAAAAAGGTCATATGTGTACCAATCATCAGCTGGGCTGTGCCAATGGTGACCTTGCCAACCTCTGGTGTGCCCACCTGTTACAGAGCCATTAAATCGATGTCTTGGAGAGGTCTTCGCACGCGCCCATTACAGTTTTTGTAGACAAAAATGGCTACTTCTCACACTAGCGTTTTTATTTTCCGGTATTGAAATCCGTCATAGGGTCTCAATACTGGAGAAAAACACTTCTGTTTTGTCTCCATTCATTGTCAATGGGGAAAAAACATAACTGAACAGAACAGAATGCTCCAAAATGCATTACGTTCCGTTTGGTTGCGTTCTCATACCAGAGAGCAAACCGCAGCATCGTGCGGTTTTCATTCCGTCATGGGATGCGGAGCAAGACGGATCCGTCAAGACCCACAATGCAAGTCAATGGGGACAGATCCGTTTAACTCTGAGACTTTCTGACACATTAGAAAACGCATCCGTCCCCCATTGACTTTCCATGAAGTTTATGACGGATCCGTCTTGGCCAAGTTAAAGATAATACAACCAGATCCGTTCATAACAGATGCAGACGGTTGTATTATCAGTAACGGAAGCTTTTTTGCTGAACCCTGCCGGATCCAGGAAAAGCGCTAGTGTGAAAGGAGCCTAAGAATACTTTCACGCTAGCGTTTTTCTTCTCAGGTATTGAGTTCTGTCCTAGGGGCTCTATACCAGAAAAGAACTGATCAGTTTTATCCTAATGCATTCTGAATGGAGAGTAATCCGTTCAGGATGCATCAGGATGTCTTCAGTTCCGTCATTTTGACTGATCAGGCAAAAGATAAAACCGTAGCATGCTACGGTTTTATCTCCGGCGAAAAAAACGGAAGACTTGCCTGAATGCCGGATCCGGCATTTTTTCCCATAGGAATGTATTAGTGCCAGATCCGGCATTCAAAATACCAGAATGCCGGATCCGTCCTTCCGGTCTGTGCATGCGCAGACCGAAAAAAAAAAAGGTGAAAAAAATAAATGCCGGATCCGTTTTGCAGGATGACCCCGGAAAAGACGGATCCGGCATTTCAATGCATTTTTTTGACTGATCAGGATCCTGATCAGTCTTACAAATGCCATCGGTTGGCATAAGTTTTGCCGGATCCCTCTGCCGCAAGTGTGAAAGTAGCCTTAGCCGATGAGTTCTCTTAACCCTTTCATGACTGGGCCAGATTTCAAACCTAAGGAATGCCAGAGTCTAAAAGTAAAGCCAGCTAGCGTTACACCCCTATTTACAGAGCTCTGGGGAGGCAGGAGAGACAAAAGGTGTGTGTTTCCTGCCCAAATACGGACGGCCCCTTTCGGAAGCATCTTCATTGATGCCTCAAAAGATTTGCTTTAAGATTCACTTTTTTTTGGTGAACACTTCATACAATTATAGTCTAGTACAAATTCCTAGGTATACATAGCGGGCTGTGATCTAGATCCAGTGCATCGGGCTGGAATGACTCCCCCTTACTACAATGCAGGCTATACGTGTCAATAACTTTACTCGTAATGGAATCCGAATTCAATTTAATGATGGTAGAAATATTACCTTATTTAGATAATACACAAGTCAGTATTATAACCGGGTGCACACGACATCCCAGTTATGGCCCCTAGTCGTGCAAGACCACACGGGGTTAAAGGGATGATACTGCATGCAGCCACTTTCCATCTGATAAATGGGTCACTGCTCAGCTTGCCGTTCCGTTTTGGGCCATTGTATCACTTTCTTAGGCTAATTTATAGCACCGTTGACCCAGGACCTGTAAGATTTAGGATTTCTAACTAATGTACTGTGCTATGATTTAGGAACTATATTCATATGTTATGTGTGCACCTCATTGGACTATTATTTCAGCACTATATGGCAGTCTATAGGTGCTATAAGGCACTGTTGTTTGGCTACTGTGTGGTGCATTATTTCAGCATGATATGGGACTATTAGGGCAGTACTATGGTAGTTTTGATCTGTTTCACTACTTTCTTTCTCAGACTCAAAAGGTCACTGAGTTGTTAGCAAACTCTTGATATGTTATGGAGACATACGGTATCAAAGGTTTTGATTAGTAGGGGTCTGAGTGCTGAGACCCCCTCCAATCTCTAGAACGAGGAGAGAGAAGTGTCCACATATAACGCTCTCTCCTCGCTGCGGGGGGCCTACTCAATAGAACCCCAACCCCCACCAATCAAATTTTTTGACATATCAAAAGTTTACTGTGACCCTTTAAAGTGCTCATACACCTTCAGTAGCTGTTGGGTAAATGCTTTTTTGGCAGACACCTTTTTCTCAATCGCCCCATAGTGGGCATGAGTGGGGAGAAGGGAATAAACCACTGCCAGACGTTGTCTTATCTCCTGGGGGAACAAAGGATCATCATTTTGAAAATCCCACAGCCCGATCCTTCTTTCTCTCAACATCGGCCATCGAGAACAAGAATTGGAACACCCATAACCATTAAAGAGCAAACCAATCCTGATGGAATCAGAGGGTCTGGCCAACGTTCCTCTAATAGGTATGGGACACGTTTGGGGTCACCATAGATATTTTTCCCCGTGGTCTCCACAGACCTTGATCTGGACATGATAACTGAAATGTGTAGCTGATCTCTATTCCAGTTCTTCTAAGGCTGCCTTACACCTTTGGAATTTTTATCAGCCTTTTTTTTTTTGACTTGACGCCATCATGAAAACATAGTCCATAGATTTATCCATCTTTCATGTGGCGGTTTAAAGTAAGAGGGTTGACAAGAACTTTCCGTGACTTGAAACAGAGCCGTGGCATAAACTCTTCATGCACAACCATGTAGTAATAATTTTTTTTATTGCAAATGAGTCAGATCCTGATGACACCAAGAGATTCTTTACGACAGCTGGTGAGGGTCTTCGTGCTGGATAGATCAATCCCATCTTTTCTATTTTCATGAAATGTTCTGTCACTTAAAGTCACCTTTCACACAATGTCTTGAAGGAAACGAACATACGACCTTCTCTCTTCATACATATGGTCTACCTATAAAGACTCTTGTAGTTTGTTGTATGGAAGGTTGAGATCTTCCTTCTCCTCTTTGGCATCGTCCTCCTCTCAAATAATTTATATGAAATTCTCGTTCCTTGTCTGGCTTTAGTTACGTAAATGTGCTGATGGTAAAGTGCCTGCTATATTTAGAGGTGAGAGCATTAGTGTTGTTGAGGATCAAGACTCAGAATGCAGGAAAGAAATGTTCCTTGCTATAAGAAGGGGTGGGCAGAGGGGTCTCTGTTGAGCCCATCCTCCACCCTCCCCTCTCCTTCCCTACATTCATACATCCCTGCCTTAGTTCCTTCATCCTCACATTCGAAGAGGAAGTTTGGTTTCCAACTGGAGCCTCCAGAAGTTCCACCATGACTCGATTGTCACGCGTTGAGGAGAGGTCTCAAGTGGAATCTCAAAGACCTGTTAGAAGAAAGCAAAAAGAATTTTCAGGTCTGGGTCACCTCCATCACCCTTTTCATTGGAATAATCTATGTCCACTGTTTCTGAGGACTTAATGTCGTAGGTTTGGAGGAACAGTTGTGTGATGCCAACTGGCGGAACTATCCTTGATATATCAAGCGTGATTGTTCAAGACAGTTTTGGAGTTTGATGCCTCCTGTGAAGGTTTTTTTAACGGAAGTTTATGTTCTTATTGCTGCTGTCATCCAACTGGTTGTTTTACGCCTTGTGTGTTGTATATTGTGTGTGGCTTATTCTTTGTATGTGAGGGATTAGTAGATGAGCAGAAATTAGAGATTGATAAGGAAATATTAGCTAGTCATTGACCTGTATTTCTTGTAGAATAAGATGTAGCAATAGAAGTGTAAAGGGTGAGGACAAGAGAAGTTTGGAACCACAATGAACAATTTTATATATATTTATATCATATATATATATATAATTTATTTCCTGTACGTCCTACGGCAACATAGTCATGAAATTATTTTATAAATGAAATCAATTTATTATTAAAATATAATATGTAATCATTGAAATATTTGATGTGGATTGTGTTAAGCTATTTTTGTACTATTTGTTTTGCATTTTGCTATTTTTGCATTTTTTCCGCCACAGTTTCTTGTAAAAATGACATGAAATATATTTTCTTTTCCTTTTTACAAAGAAAAAAACCCGGACAAAATACAACAAATAACAATGTATCGCTGCAGCCTAAGGCTTAAAACACACACATGAAGTTTTTGATGCAATACGATAAAGTTTATGCCAAAAAAAGCGCTCACATAAACCTCGGTTTGCTAGTTCCAGGCGACTTGTCTGTAAAGCAACTTACATCTGCAATACGCAGACCCCTCTAGTTCTACTGAACTAAACTTAAATTGCCCAAAAACTTTATTGTGGTCACTAGAGCTGCGGGTGGTCCACAGTATTGCAGCTGTTATACCAGGCACATTAGGGCTGTCTAAAACCAGTCTTAAGCTGACTATACGCATTAGATAGCTGACAGGTGAACAACAACTAAGTCTCCTGATCGCCCGCCATACACATGCATGCTTAGCTCAGTCAAGCATGCGTGTGCCCTGAATAGGGAGAGGGGAGAAAGCTGCTTCCAGACTCCTCTGATGGCGACTAATGTCCCCGAGAACCAAAGTATCAGGCAGCTGAAATCCAACAATCCAATTCTCATCTCCCCCAGAGACCAGGAGACGCCCATACTCATTAGATCGCCGGATGGTGCCGCCATCATCGGTGACATTTATCTAATGTGTACGGCCATCAATAGTGCGGAGGCCCAGATAATTATCTGGTCATAGGTCTGATAATTAGGTCAAATGGAACGACCAATATCATCATTTACCAATGGTTGTGATCATGTTACTTTTTGTGGTTGAACCATTGTCGAAAAATAGTTGCAGGCACCTCTACACTTAGGCTCCATTCACACGTCCGCAAATGGGTCCGCATTCGTTCCGCAATTTTGCGGAAGGGGTGCGGACCCATTCATTTTCTATGGGGACGGAATGGATGCGCACAGCACACAGTGTGCTGTCAGCATCCGCATTTGCGGAGCGCGGCCCCAATCTTCAGGTCCGCAGCTCCGCAAAAGATAGAACATGTCCTATTCTTGTCCGCACCTTGAGGACAAGAATAGGCATTTCTATAGGGGTGCCGGGCGGCTGCGTTGCGGATCTGCAATTTGCGGGTCCGCAACACACCACGGACGTGTGAATGGAGCCTTACATGTACAGATATAGCAGAGCTGTGTTTGTTATCTGACCCAACTCATCATTTCTTATTTCGGTAATACTGCAGTTAACCCTACTTACAAATTTAGCTCTGCTACATCTGTGTATTTACACAAGGGTGACAGTTTCATGATATTTTTTACGTAATACACAGACTTTGTATCTTTTTATTTCTTACTTAAAGGGGCGCTGTACTTTTTTAACTTGCACTGATATAAGTAAGAACAGGATGTCGGTCGCTGTGATTGACGTTGCTTTGGGGATTGTTCCTTGAGGTGACAACCTGATTATGGACTTGCTGCATATGTAGACTTCCATGTATGTAGAGGGGTCATAGACCGCCCTGTATAGATGTGACAGCCGAGGTCCCCAAGATCTCAGCTCGGTCACCCTACTGGAGCATAATGTATAGTACAAAGGAACTTTTTATTATGTAATCATTGAATCTTCCTGGATGAGGGTTGTTAGAGGTTTGTCGTATTTGTGTCAGTTGATAGCATCAATAAAGTTTATTGAAGTTTGAATTTTAAATGTTTTTAGTTTAGAAAATGAAGATTTATATGGCGATTTCAGGTCATTTGTAGTGGAAAGAATTGAGTCCTTGAAAGGAGTAGGACTGCGTTACATCCTCCAGCTTTGTAAAAAGCCATCAGATTTTTAGGATTAAAGGCCATGGACACCTTCAGGGCAACTTTTTATGATTGTGCTTTATTCATTTTGGGATAATAATCTTTTTTTATTTTATTTGGTCACCCATTTTTAAAATGTTCAACCATTTCTGAAATACAGGGGTAACAAAAATCAGTCTATTTGTAAACTGTCACTTTCTGTTTTCTTTGAATCCCGTCATCTCACGGCTCATGTGTAGCGCTTATCTCTGAACTCCTGACCTCAAAGACGCTCATTATAGCTCAGTGCTTATCAAACTGATAACGGCATGGCTTAAATATTTGTTTATGACATCAGTGGATCAGGGATAAATAGCTACACATGAGCTGTCAGATGATAGGATTTAAGGAAAACACAAACAGACAGCTTGTAAATAGACAGATTTTTTTTTTAACCCTTGTATCTCAAAAACGGCTGAACATTTAATAAAGTCCAACTATAAAAAGTATTTTTAGCCTAAAATGGGTAGAATGGAATCATAAACAAATTGCCCCAAAGGTGTCCATAGCCTTTAACGTACAAGGTCCCTACGCCTCCATACTACATAGGCACTTGGTGGATGACTCCATATAGTGTTATATCTCCATAATATGGCATAGTAGTAATCCGATTTCATATACTGTAGAAAATATGGCCTTATTGACTTCTATGGGAGCACGGCTCAGTATAAGGGATCAATTACTCGACCGTAGCCCATCCGTGCCCGCATTGCGGCCCATTGACTTGAATGGATCCGGAATCCGCCAGATACCGCACGGTGCAGAGCAGAGGCATGGATCGGATGCCCACCATTAGACATGTCCTATCTTTTGCCGTACATTGCAGATCGTGTCAAAGGATCCGCACCCCAATACGGGATTCACGGATTGCATAGACATCGAACGGTCGTGTGAATGAGCCCTTACTCAGAGCCATCATATGGCTGTGTGCATGAGTCCTTATGCTAAATGTGAATGACTGTTTAGATGCGCAGGTTATTTTCAGCTTCCTTTATAGCACTGATCTCAGTGTGATATTGGGAGAGTGGTCATTACTATGCTCAGGAGGGAGCCCATCAGTATGTTGGGTCACGTCCGTACAGCGATCGGTCATGAAGCCTAACAAACCCTGTGCACATTCTGCAGCATATGACTCCGCTTTATACCTTCCCAATAGTTTAATTACCTTTGTTTTCCTTTAGCTCCCACAAGTGAGCCCACCCAGCTGACCGTGGACGATGTGAGTGACACCAGCATCACTCTGAAATGGAGGCCTCCAGAGAGAATCGGTGCCGGAGGACTGGACGGATACATGGTGGAATATTGCAAGGAGGGGTGTAAGTGATTCAACTACTTGTATTCTTAATATTATTACATTATTACTGTTGCTTATATACCTCCAACATATTCTGCAGTGCTCTGGGGTGTAACTAAAGTCCAGAAATTTTGGACATTGACCCCAGGGGCGTAACTACCATAGCGGCAGACCATGCGACTGCTATGGGGCCCAGGGCAAGAGGGGGCCTAGTCTTAGTTGGGATCATCCCCTCTTCTACTGGAGGTGAAAACTTGGTCAGGACTCTAACCTCTAAAGGAACAACTTTTAGCAAATGAGGCAGTGGAAAAATGTCCCATGGGTCATTGAAAGGGGTTTAGGCAGAAAGCCTTCTGTCCTGTGTGGGGGGCCTGGTTTGACCCTTGCTATGGGGCCCTCATTTCTTTATGTACTCCACTGATTGACCCCCATGCATAGCTTGCAGCTTGGGCCAATGACCTTGATAGGGTCTACAAAGATATATGTTTTGCCACTTCTCATACAATATAATTCACGGATACTTCTTCCAGCCACGTCTCTGCAGAACATCCAGACATCTTTGGACCCTTGCTTTTCCAGCACCCTTCCCACTCTACAGAAATTTACCCTGGATGCCAATGGTGCCCCTGCAGGCAGCACAATGCAGTCATGTTATGACACTGCCTGCACTAGGATGCCCATGGTCTCAGCATGCACCCAATGTCTTATAGACCACACGCCTGAAGTCTTCTGCAGCTTACAATTTTAAGCAGGGAGCCAATGATCTCAACTGGAACCACATCCTTGGGATGCAGAACGAGTTGAATGCAGAGCTCGACCAGAGCCGCCAGATCCTCTTACCCTTTTTGACCATGATCATTATACCCCTGGTTGTGCTCTACAAAGATTGTCATCAGTGACATCAATCCCCTGGGGAGGACTGGCCATAGACCCTACAGAGAAATTTCCCAGCGGGCTGATGCCCAGTGGGGGTCACCCGAGCTCTCCTCATGGCCACAGGCCAGGTACTTAACGTTCTGATGCTCCAAGCATTAATTAATGCTAGGAGCATCAGGAACTTATGCACCTGGCCAACAGCCGCAACTGCCCTCCTGAACTGTATCATCGTCCTTAGGGCCGTGATGCAGTTGAATACAGCAACAAGGCAGTGGTATTTTGTGCTGCAATGTGCTATTTGGTTCTGCTGGGGCGGTATTTTGTGCTATACTACAGTATTGCAGGCCCTGCCTACTTGTGTTGCCTTCTACCTTCTGTCAATTTGGACCTGCCTACAACATGGCTCTACTTTTTTTTTTTTTTAGGGCCCCCCCATGTCAGTCACTGTCTCTGATGGGCCTCAGAACCTAATTCCCCTTTCTCTGAACACACTAGGGCCAATTTCATTGAAAAGCAAATAACCTACCAGTCTGCTTCTGGCATGTGGGAGAACAGCCATGCAAATCACAGAAAACCCTAAAAACTCCACACAGATGTTGGATTTTGGTTGGATTGAAACTTACGAGCCACCATCTTCTAAGACGTTCTTAATTCATGGTTCCTGGTCATCACCACTGAGTCACCCATCAAAAAACTGAAATGCCAAATCAATCTCAAAATAAATCAAACGTCGCTTGCCTTTCAGTTTCCTATAGTTTGTGGTCCACGTGGCACCTTAAAGTCGCCTGCAGGACCCAGTTACATATAACCTTAACCTTTGCTAATCTTCAGACGTGGTTATAAACCCTGAGCAAGTCGCAAGGTCGTGTTTGACTTCTTTTCCATAGGTAATAATAGAAGTTGCACGAGGCTGCAACTTTAATGCGCCAGATATGCGACTTTGAAGTTTATTGGCCCATGCTTCTATAAACTCTTCTACAGTCCACCGCTCGCCCAAACTGGCAATTATTGTCCAATGGAGTAAAAACATGAACACACTGTAAACGTGGTACACAATTTTGACAAATCACTCCACAACCCCAACCAAGTGGTAGAATTAGTTTACTAGTTTATGTCTTCAAGTGCAGAGATATAGCATCAGGGTCATCCATGGATGACGGGTGGCTTCACAGCAAAATGGACACCCTCCCAGCACTGGTTTAGAGAAGAGATACTTAGAGAAGAGGAGCTTCTGGGTGACCAGGTGACAGGACATCAGCCCCAGAAGAGCTAATATGTCTGACACTGGTGGCTGTGAGGTAGCTACTTCCTGTTGTAGAAATTGAAGGTAGGAAACGTTGTGGACACGGGCAGCAGAGGTTATATCAGAAAGACAGCACATGGTTACTTTACAGAAGGACACAGAGACATCTCTGACACTGGAAGAAAGCAGCTTAAAGGCTTATCTTCTTGTGTTTCTCAGTCCATCTTAAAAGTTGGGTCTCTGCCATGATAAACTCTGTGCTCTGCTTGTACTCGGAGACTATAGAGCTCAGTAACATGCGCAGGAATGTCCCGATTAATTGCAGTCCAGCTGGCCGTGCCTATTCTCTATAGTCAGTTGTCCCTCAAGCTCGCCGCCCCCATCGCACCAGATTTATTTACTGCTGGCTTCCAAGGTGCTGATAATGATTTAATGTGATTTGGGCAGGACGCTCACATCTCTTGTGTTCGGTGTCTGACATAGGGGAGGCCAACTGAGGATTCACAGAACCTGATAGGGGCGATGAGGCTCTCCGCTATTTCCATTTGTACGAGAATGGCACAGGGATCCGCGTATCAGATATCAGGACAGCGAGGATGTGCCAGATGCACAGAGATGTTCCAGTGAAAGGCTCGTTAGGGTAGGATTTAGTTAGAAGCCCTTCTTTATGATGGGGTATTATCATCGGATAATGCCTTGGCACATTACTGTGTGCCTTAAAGGGGTTGTTGAATAAAATGGTCAAAGAAACGGAAGGTGTTAAAATAATAAAAAGAAGTTATCGACGGTTGGAACCCCATCTACTCCAGCATCGCCTCTCAGGTATCGTCCCGCCACAGCAGAAAAATTCTGCCACGTCTGAAGTACCCTTAAATGCCTAATCTAGAAGGCCGCATAAATGGTAGACAACAGTCCATATACCATAGAGAAAAGAGAAAATGTACCTACATCCAAAAAATGTGGTAGGGACATCAGGACCCCCGGTGACAGGTGATTATGGGGTGTGTTGGTGTCAGGCAGCTCCGGAAAGGGTCGTAAGGCTGTTCATCTGGAGACTGGGGGTTGTGGCCATAATCCTGACAAGTTTCATTGGTGCAAAAGAAAACATCTCCCAAAAGCTTGTAGGCCATTTACTCCAGGCCATACTTTTTTTGTGAATTCCATGCCCTGGTCTTCTTCTGTGTCTCCTTATTACATAAGGCCTCACTGGATCATTACTTTTCGTCTGCAGCTTCTGAATGGGTCCCCGCACTACAAGGCCTAACTGAGAGAACATCTACTTTGATCCGAGATCTTCCCACAGGGGAGAGACTCACCTTCAGGGTCAGAGCAATCAACCTGGCAGGACCCAGTGATCCCTGCACCATGAAAGAGCCTGTCACCATCCGCGAGATCATGCGTGAGTGTTCACGGGTCAAGGAATATGATCTATGATAACAGTAGGTTCTGATTGGTACCAGCATTAATATTACATCTTTTATCTTCCATCAGAACGACCAAAGATCTGGCTCCCACGCTTCCTGAGACAGAAACTTGTGAAGAAAGTTGGTGAGACGGTGAACATTGTCATACCCTTCCAGGTATGCACTGATGATGTCCACAGTATGCTCTGTGACCTTCATTTATAGCTTATTCACAGGCAGTTCTATCACTTCTCAATGTCAATCCATCAGCCACCATGAGAGCAAATGTTGAGGAGAACCTACTGATCTCTGATAATCTGGAGATACCTGAAAACTCCACCTAAAGCCCTGGTTGTTTTAGGATAGTGATCTCCAGATTAACCACTATGCTCTCCTGGCTACTATCCCGATGACAATGCAGTCTGCTGACCTATAAGTCTTTGGGGTTGTTTTGTTTAGAAAAATTACATTCAGACAAGGCCCAACTTGCTCACCAGGATACCAAAGGTTCCTCTGGTGGGCCTAGGCTCAGATGCAATAATGGACCCCAAAGACCCAGGAGAAAAAAAACATTTGGAGCTGCCTTTGGAGCCAACCATTAGGGACCATTTTTTATTCAAAACCTATTAGACATTGCTGATGATATTGGGGTTGGGCTCTGAGAATAATTTCCTCTGGTGGGCCCAAAGAACCCCAGGCCACCACTGCATTCAGGTACCCCATTGAGGCACTTTGAAGACCCAGCATGCCCATGCATTACATATGCAGATCACACGTAATACTTAATTCTCTCTGTGGTGACTCTGTAGGAAAATTGAACACTGGCCTCCAGGTTCCTCTGCTGATCATAGCTGGGCTGTCCAGCACTGGGACAACCTGTAGTCAAATAATTTTCCGCACACCATACTGACAAAAAGGGATTGTTCGGAGCAAACAACTTCTCTAGTGTCACATCCCTTGGACTCATCAGCAGTGTAAAGTATGGGGTAGAGATATTTAAAACTTCTAACTACAGGAGGCAGATTTCAGACCACCGTAGACTCCTAATAGACAATGCAGCTAAGCTGGAGTCATTGATCATCGCTGGGTCCTAATGGCGCAGAGCTAGATATTACAACTGTCCTACAGGGGTGTCCAAATAAATTTGGCTTCTAGCGGGTGGCTTGCAGATGCAGAAAGTGGTAGGCCAGGAATAAAATAGGTTAGATATTATATTGAAGCCCATGAGCTGCAGTAAAGCTAAGGGCATTTCTGTATTGATTACAGCGTAGAGGGACCGATGTAATTTTGCCCTGTACTTCACACCAAGTGGAGGCAGATGAGTGATGGGAATGTACAATATGGGGGGTGAGGTCTTGAAGATGATGACTGAGTACTGTAAAAGGGGAGCACATGGTGACCAGGGGCAAGGCACAGGTTAAATTTAGGATCCTGTGTGCCTGTGTGAAACATTAGCTTAGGGATGATACAACAGGGGGTGAGAGGTTAGTATTAAAAAATGAAAAACTGCTACAGAAATAATTACTGAAGTAAGGACTTGAGAGCCCTGTGGTTAATCTGAAGTCCACAGCGGCTCACATTGCACTACTCACGTTTATATTAAAAGATGTGACTGTAAGCCCGGGGATGACAGTAGGTATAAATTCTGTAACAAGATCTCACGGGCCTGGTATGCTTGGTATGGACCTCTCCTGACATGTCTGTTTTAGTAACTACTTGTATTCTCCATGTCATAAAAATTCTGGAGCATCTATTCTTATGACTCCATGTTGTGCCACGACTTTATTATTTCTAGTTATGAAAAAATTACTAACAGTTTGCAATGAAGGTCCAGATGGGCGTTACCGATTGGGGTTGTGTCCCTGCACAGTCTGACACTGGCAGCACTGATTGTATAGTGTCAGACTGTTCAGGAACACATTCACACCTTTGTAGGTCCCCAGTCCACAATCATATCACTAGGAAACTAGGTGACCTGATTGAAGCAAAGAGTCCCCTTTGATCACCCTGTGATCACTCTTGATTGTGGTGATCAAAAGGTTAAATGGAAGGGATTTGAGATTCTTCCAATCGCGGCTGTTAGAGCTGCAGCTTGGCTGTAATTAGATAGCACGAGACACCCATGAAGGGCTTATCCTAGCATTGTTAAAAACAGGACACTGTAGAATAAAGACCCTTATCGGCCACCGTAAAAGACATATTGATAGGAGCCAACCAGAGGGCACTGTGTTACGGTATAATAGGTAAAACACAATTATACAATTTTTTTTATTATATTTTATGTATAAATTTCTGCTCAATTACTTATATTTTCCAAGATCTCCGCTTTCTGTCATCCAGGAGGTATCTTCATTCTTTACTCCCAGGGAACAAAAATCTGTATTGGATGACCCCTGGACAGATTATTAGATCATTCTTATAAGGAGCGGTTATAAACTGAAGCTAGGACAGCAGTGTGAACAGAGTCTAAGATATATTTTACAAAGAGGACAGGGAGAAAGCCATTATTGCTTCCTTGGTGCTCATGGTAACCATGGAAGAGTGGAGACCCATTTCTAAGTTTTGCTGTAAGGCCTCAGATTCCTTCTTGCTCAGAAGTCATCGTCTGAGCAATGTTACACTGCCCCCCTCAGTTCTGGTGGTCCTAACAAGCGTCCCACTCCGAGTGCCTTCTATGGATCCCATAGCTAATACCGGGCCTAAGTTTACAGTAGTTCTACCATAACTGTGATTACTATTTGACTAATCGTTCTGATGTCTTCTTACTTTTTGGGATATAGGGAAAACCTCGCCCAGTGGTCACCTGGTTAAAGGACGGCCAACCCATTGATCCAAAACAAATTGGCATTAGAAACAGCGAGGCCGACACCATCCTGTTCATCAGATCTGCTGAGAGGCATCACTCCGGAGAATACCAGGTTAAAATCCAGATTGAGAACTGTGAGGACACTGCCACCATCCATATCCAGATTGTAGGTAAGTCATAAAGACAGTAGAGGAATCACCTAGACTCCTGATACTGATGTGATTATAATGGAAATCTTTTGTTTCAGACAAGCCCAGTGCTCCTCAAAACTTGAAGATCGTGGAAATATGGGGATTCAATGTGGCCCTGGAATGGTCTCCACCTCAAGACGATGGAAATACTGAGATTAGCGGCTACACTATCCAAAAAGCAGACAAAAAGACAATGGTGAGCTGGGATAGACTAAGAAAGACGAAAGAAAAAATAGTTGCTTTGCCTAAAAGTTTCCAAACAATGCATTCAGAAAGCCTTCAGACCCTTTCACTCTTTTCTCATGTTGTGTTGCGGTCTTGTGAAAAAAACAACTAAGAACTTTCCCCCCATCAGTCTGCACTGAATACACCATAATGACAAAGTGAAAATGGAATTTTAAATATGTATTAAGAAGGAAAAACTAAAGTTTCTCTTTGACATAAGTATTCAGAACCTTCGCTATGACATTTGATATTTTGCTTTGTGCCCTCCCATTTCTCTTGATCATCCTTGAGATGTTTCTACACCTTGATTGGCATCACCTGTGGTAAATTCAGTTGATTTGACATGATTTGGAAAGACACAGCCCTGTCTATGTAAGATCTCACAGCTGACAATGCATATCAGAGCAAAAACCAATCCATGAGGAGGAAAGAACTGCCTGTAGAGCTCAGAGACAGGATTGTGTGGAGGCACAGAACTGGAGAAGGGGACAAAAAGATTTCTGCTGCACTGAAAGTTCCCAAGTGCACAGTGGCCTCCATAAACCTTAAATGGAAGACATTTGGAAAAACCAGGGCTCTTCTTAGAGCTGTCCACCTTACCAAACTAAATATCCAGGAAAGGTCTTGGTAATATAGGTGACCAAGGACCCAATGGTCACTCTGGCTAAGCTTAAAAGATCCTGTGTACAGATGGGGAAACTTCCAGAAGGTCAACCATCAGAGCAGTGCGCCACCAATTTTGGCTTTAGAGCAGAGTGGCCAGAAAGATTCTTCTCCTCATTAAGTCACCTAAAGGACTCCCAGACTGTGAGAAACAAGATTCTCTGGTCTGATAAAACCAAGAATGAACTTTTTGGCCTCAATTCTAAGCATCATGTCTGGAGGAAACCAGGCACTGCCCATCCCGTTCCCAATACCATCCCTACAGTGAAGTATGGTACTCACAAGTATGGTGAGGGCAGCATCCTGCTGTGGCGGTGTTTTTCAGCAGCTGGGACCGAGACTGGTCAGGGTGGAGGGAAAGCTGAATGGAGCAAAGTACAGAGATATTCTTACTGAAAACCTGATCCAGAGTGCTCGGAACCTTAGATTGGGCTGAAGTTTCACCTTCCAACAAGACGATGAACCTAAGCACACAGCCAAGATAATACAGGAGCTGCTTATGGACAACTGTGTGAATGTTCTTTAGTGGCCAAGTCACAGCTCTGATTTGAACTCAATCGAATATCTCTGGAGAAACCTGAAAATAGCTGTCCACTGCAGAAAAGAATGGCAGAAAATTCCCAAATCCTGGTGCACCAACCTTGTGGCATCATCCCCAAGAAGATTGGAGGCTGTAATCACTACCAATAGGGCTTCAACTAAGTCCTGAGTAAAGGTCTGAATACTCCTTATAACATTTCTAACATTCTGCTTTCTCCTTATGGGCTAATAAGTGCAGAATGATGGGGGGAAAAAACTCGAATTTGTTTTTATTTTGGCACAAGACCACAACATAACATAAAAAAAGTGAAAGGGTTTAAAGACTTTCTGAAATGCATTGTAGATATTAGATAAATGATGGCTGAACCCAACGACCTGTGACCAGTCAACTATCTAATGTGGATCGGTGTCGCCAACTCTTCACAAACATTATCCCCAATCTTCTGTTCTTGCTGGACATATGCTGCAGCCAAAAGGTGTCTAGTAGTGTCTTGTTCCCCTTCGCCCATTGAAAAAACAAGCCAAACATGCATTTTTAATGGGGGAGTTCGGCCACCAGCTCTCTTAAATGTGTGATCCCCATAAAAACTTATGTACACACACACAAATATGAGACATTCCTGGTCCCATGAGATACATGTATGTGATCACCATCTCTTACTCTTTCCTCAGGAATGGTTCACAGTCTATGAACATTACAGACGTCTTAACTGTGTTGTGTCCGATCTGATTATGGGCAACGAGTATTTTTTCAGAGTATTCAGCGCGAACATGTGTGGACTGAGTGAGAAACCCGCCAACTCCAAGGACAGTGCACATATCCTGAAAACAGGTATATGTGCTCCAATACAGCAATGTCTACTGAAATATATATAAAACATATTCCAAACACCCTAATAGGGCATTTGGAGTTAAAAATGTCCTTCTGGGAAATTCATCAATTAGCTGAAGCGATGAGCTTTATGCACTTGGCGCAATCCCAAACAAACTACTGAGCTCAATGGCCACCGTGTAATGCTTCATTTCACCTGTGGTGGTGCTGTAGGAGAATCAAATGATTCCTGGCTTGTTCCCACACTGATCAGATCTGATCGATGGGTGTCCTAGCACGGAGACACTCTGTCATAAATTACAGTTTGGGTGACTAAAAGGGGTTGTCTACTTTTCACAATGGTTTTATGGTACTTTCAAGTCAAATACTAATTGTTGGAATTTACTTACCTTTATTCTTTTCTTTAGGAATTTCCTACAAGCCTCCCAATTACAAAGAACATGAGTTTGAGGAGGCACCTAAATTCACACACCCTCTTGTGAGCCGCTCTGTAGTTGCTGGATACAATGCAACCCTCAGCTGTTCTTTGCGTGGTTCACCCAAGGTATGTCTACCAGGAATATTACTATAGACTCAAACATTTATGGGTTGGCCTTTTACCAGCAACACTGGAGAATTGAAATAAAGGGTCATATGGGAAATGAGCTATAAGTCTGCTTCAAAACAGACCCCAGACCAGACCCTTAAACATATGAAGACCCCAGAGCAGATCCATTTGGAAACCAGATGACGCTCTAAACTAATATGGACCCTAGATGATGCTCCCTAACTAAATACGGAGCCTACGCCTCCTAAATAAATACAGAATGCAGACCAGATGCCCTAAATAAATTAAGACCTTAGACCAAACCCCAAAACTAATACAGACCCAGACCAGATGCCCTAAAAAAACACAGACCCCAGACACCCTACATAAATACATATCCAAGTTCAGGTCCTCTAAATAAATAAATGCAGATTCTCCCCTCCTCGACCGGATACCCTAAATAAAGACCCCAGACCAGATACCATAAACACACACCAGGGCCCCAGACTAACCCCCCTTCCTAAACTATTAGAGATGCTAGAACTGTACTCTCCTATTTCTACAACTCCCACAGAAATGAATGGCGCGGTCGCATGCATTTCCGGCCACCCGCTTTGTTCATTTCAGGTCAGCTCCATGGGGTTTGGGACCTTCATTCTCGTGATCCCGCTGCTGGGTAGGGGATAACTTGAAATAACCTGAATACACCTTTTATTAAAAACAGTCTCCAGACCAGACCCACTAAAGAAATACAGACCACACTCTGTAAACTAATATAGACCCTGGACCCCCAATGCAAACCCAGACCACTTTCCCTAAATCAACACAGGCTCCCTATATAAATGCAGAACCTGACCAGTCTCTGAGATAGCCCCCTCTACCTGTTCCTGAAGTTCTCCCCACTCCTTGTCACCAGTACAACTTCCTGAGAACTGAAGGAACGAGGAGAGGTGAGTATATAGTCAGGATGCAGGACTCCACATATTCCAGGACTCAGTGTCAGCAAGTTTGGGTTATTTGAACCATTAAAAGGGTTATGCCATGATTGATGTAAAAAATGAAAATCAGACATCATATAGTACATGACAACCAGCCCTGTACCTGACATGGATCCAGAGATCTCCACATTCATAGTTCCAATTTGTTTAGCTAAATGTATCTCAGGTTGGCAGCTCAGGGGATCTGTCCTTTCTCAAGGGGTGTGTCCTTTCTGCTTGATCTCTTTCCGTAAAAGAAAACGTGGCTCGTGACAGTTGAACATTAAAACTGAGCACGTGCGACCACTTCAGTGAGGAGGACAAGAAATAAGGAAAAGAACAAACAGCAGGTGGCGCTATACAGATACATTTTATTGAATAACTCAGTGGCTATGCAAAATTTTTAATTACATGCAATTACAAGAGTATATCCGATCCAGGTGCTGGTTTACAAAATGTAGAATATTTTTTTGTGGCACAACCCGTTTAATGGGGAAGGGCAGTGATCCTTTATTAACCTATTATTTTTCTATAGTGCTATCTTTTCCTTTATCTTTCTCTTTGTCCATTTTATCACTCCTTTAACTTTTCACATTTGTTTTCTGCCTGTAGCCAAGAATCACTTGGTACAAGAACAAGATGGACCTGTCCGGGGAGGCCCGTTACCGCAACTTAAGTAAGCAGGGTGTGCTGACCCTAGAGGTGAGGAAGCCCAGTCCATTTGATGGTGGCGTCTACACGTGCAAAGCCGTAAATGAGCATGGAGAGGCTGAGACTGAATGCCGACTGGAGGTTCGAGGTGAGTCTTAGCTTTCCCCAATTTGTAGTAAAATGATATGTTGGGCTCTGTGATGGGTATATCTCATGCAGAGGAAATTGAGTGACAACCAATTGGGCCATTGCATTTATTAGTGGGGCCGGTGTCATCCCATTTAAATCCAGCAAATCTGCCAAATTGTGCAGTGTCAGGAGTTTGGGAGAGCTGAGTGACGCCCCATGTGGGGTGGGAGCCCCATATGTAAGAGGAAGTGCGCCACAGAATGGGTGATCATGTAATACGTGGTCACGCTGAGTCCACCAGACCAGGAGACTTCTAGTGGCTTTCTACTACGGCCCATGATAGCCGGGTCAGTGTGTTATGCCCTAACAGGGCAAGTACATGGACATGGGTTGTCCTAAAAGCACAACCCCTTTAAGGTTGCCTAGCAATCACTTGACTTCCTTTCTCGGTGACCACCCATGTAGCAGTTGTCAGCAGAAAAAGTCTATTTGCTCTACTCTATGATACCCAACTCGGGCGACAGAGAGCATTAAAAGACTGTACACAAAAGATTCTAAATGATGCCTTTCCGATATAAAGGAGGCCTGGGGGAGACACCGAGGTGAACATTTATTGTGCAAAAAGTCAAAAATAGTTTAAATGATATCAAATTTTCTTTACTTTCCAGTGCCCCAGTAAATTGCAGTGATGGGTCATGGCAGGTAAGTTCATTATAACATGTCTGCATCTAGAGTGGGGGAAGGGACTGATAACTGTGGCTGCCTTCATGGGACCTAAGATGATTCTCTACGTCCTCTTGTTTTCTGTGCTGATTCAATTCCTAATACATCATAATAGCGGTTGGAGATCTCTAAATCCTCTACATAGACATTGAGTCAGAATGCAACATTCACCCTGCCTGGAGCCACCACTAGAGGGAGCTCAGATTGCTGCATACTGTTTTATGTGTCAGAAAATCAGACCTCCGTATGCCCTAAAAATGAGCGCCTCATTTTTAACCTATTTAGATTTTAAAAAGTGGTATTCATTGGGTTAGGTGCCTATAACGACCATAAGCTTAAATGCGCCACATTTTGGCTACATTTACAGCAAAATCTAGGCGCATTCACATTAGTAAATGTTTGCAACTGCAATCCATGTGCTGACAAAAGGCACGCCCCAATACGAATCACTGTGTGACTGGAGCCGGCTCCCTTGTGCCCTACACAGCATCTTACCAGCCTATATTGGCGCGGAGGCACATTGACTATACTGACACATGGAGATGCCATCTGCCGAAGCTGTTGTCACAAGAACAGAAATGGATAAAGCTGCAGAACCTGGCAGGATATAAATAAGTTGTCCGCACTCCTCGGACTCCACTTCTCAAGTATCAGCTGTGCTGTCTCCCTGCTTACAACGTATCTCTATATATAAGTCGCTTCTAGTAGTTTGGCGACAGCTGCCAGCTCCGTATTGTCCGATGTAACGTAATCCTGAGCTCCGCTCATCAGGGCACAAGTACTGGGGTGGAGTACCCACTTGGCGCGGCCACCCTGCCTGTTACACGGTTATCTCATGTCTATGGACAGCATCTGGTCTTGCCGCTTGTCTCTAATCAAGTGAATGTGGCTGAGCTGCAATACCAGACAGAGCGATGGACAAGGGTGGCGCTGTTTCTGAAAACAATAGTCCGGTCTAAGGCTAGTTCCGCCAGACAAATGAAGAATCGTCCGGACACAAACCGCATCATGCAGTGGTTTGTGTCCGGCAGACTCTCCGTTTGTCTGCCGGAACAGCGTACGGATCTCCGACCGACCCCATTATACTTAATAGGGCCAGTGGACTTTCTGTCCGCATCCAGCAGTGCCGGAACTGGCGAACTCCGGAAGAGCCTGCCAGAATTCACACCGGAGGTGTGCATGAGGCCTTAGGAGCAGGGTCGCCAACCTGAATTTATCTTTTTTCTAGACAGCTTATCCCAAAATCACAGTCAGCAAACAAATAGGAAAACCATAATAAATTATAAAGATTCTAAGTGACACATGTCTATAGCTCAATATACTGATAACACCCCATTACCAGCATTTACTGTAAGGTGTAAAATTATGATAATTACTAGAGATGAGCGAATTTCCAAATTTTGTTTGCGCTTTGTTTGGTGGTAAAAGCAGAATTGCGTTATGGATTCCGTTACCACAGACCATAACACAATTCTATGACGGAATGCCTTTCATTCCGTCATAATGGAAGCCTATGGGCTGCAAAACGAATCCATCCGTTTCCGTTATGCAGGGGAGTCCTCTCCTGCATAACAGAAATGGGACGTATCTGTTATGCAGGTCATAGACTTCTATTATGACGCAATGCTGCTTTTACCACCAAAAAGAACCGCAAACGAATTTCATAACATTAAATTCGCTCATCCCTAATAATTACCACCAAAATATTAATGTACCACCAGTCTCAAGAAAATCACAGACACATCTTTTTTTTTTCACGGACACAGGAGAACAGTCACTTATTTTTACAGACTGTCCAAAAAGTCCAGGACAGTTGACCAACCCTGCATAACCCTCTCTTCCCCGATCCAGCCCCTCTGAGTTGCGCATTGGAGAATTTCATGCTCAGATTCTCTCCATTGCTCTGCGTAATTTCTTAGGATCTAGTGATGTACCAGGCTATGCTAGGCGGAGGAGTGACATCACCGGCACTAATGGGTGGTCCTTAGCACTGCACTAGCCTGTAAAACATAAAGATTACCCATTTGTGCCGGTGACGTCACCGGAATCACTGCTAGGTGGAAGCCTCCGCCTAGCAGTGTAAGAAGGTAAACAAACAGCCCTTGTCCTGCACGATGCAGTGCAGAGGGGCTGAATGGGGGAAGAAGGGGTTATGTCCGGGTTCAGCTCTGAACCAGGACAACCACTTTAAGGCCCCTTTCACACGGGTGAGTATTCCGCACGGGTACAATGCGTGAGTTGAACGCATTGCACCCGCACTGAATCCGGACCCATTTACTTCTATGGGGCTGTGCACATGAGCGGTGATTTTCACACATCACTTGTGCGTTGCGTGAAAATCGCAGCAAGCTCTATATTCTGCGTTTTTCACGCAACGCAGGCCCCATAGAAGTGAATGGGGCCGCGTGAAAATCGCAAGCATCCGCAAGCAAGTGCGGATGCGGTGCGATTTTCACGCATGGTTGCTAGGTGACGATCGGGCTGGGGACCCGATCATTATTATTTTCCCTTATAACATGGTTATAAGGGAAAATAATAGCATTCTGAATACAGAATGCATAGTAAAATAGTGATGGAGGGGTTAAAAATAAAAATAAATTAACTCACCGAGTCCACTTGATCGTGTAGTTGCGGATCTCTGTCTTCTTCTGTAATGTTGAGCTGCCGGCTAAGGACCTGTGGTGACGTCACATCACATGATCCAATCACATGGTCCCTCACCATGGTGATGAACCATGTGATTGGACCATGTGATGAGCACAGTGACGTCATCAAAGGTCTTATTCCTGTGCACAGCAAAGAAGAAGACAGAAGAGATGCCGGCTGCGCGATCAAGTGGATTAAGGTGAGTTAAATTATTATCATCTTATCCGGGCAAAAAAACATGACGCCCGTGTGAAAGAGGCCTAAGACAAAAGGTAACGGCTTTCAGTGGCAAAAATTTTTGCAGCAAAGGCGTCTTTAGCTAAGTCTGTGTTTCATGAGTTGGTCCATTCAGAGTCGCCCACACTACAGTCTATATGGTAATGTGGATACGGCAAAAAATAAAAATTTAAAATATTGCTGTGCCTCTTTCTCCACTTGGCTGCATTCAAATGAAGCTCCATAGATTTTAAACTGATAATGATCTTTTCCTCTACTATTCAGTCTCTGCAGTTAAATACGTATTGGGGGGAGTTTATCATAGTCTGGCGCCGGTCTATGACATCACCTGCGCAGCCCTCGTCATAAGTGAGGCGCATCATCCGGCAGTCCATGAGCGTAGGCTGTAATCTATAGCACCTCGGAGCTGCCGTGGATTTCAGTCTTCTGAAAAAACTAGTGTTAAAGGTGATAAATTCACCATATCCCTTTTTCATAAAGTGGCGAGTGTGGCGTTGAAAAGCCTCTTGCGCCTAGATTTTGACACAATGGCGCTAAAAAAATTGCAAACACAAGGGGGTAGATTTATCAAAACTGGCTTAGGCTAGTTTTCCACTATACTGTTCTGGCAGGCTGTTTCAGTAGATGACCAGCCTGCCGAGGTTCACCCCCTCCGGCATTGCCGGACACTACTTTTCCCAGCCAAATCTAAACACTGATGCCGGAAAAAAACCTGGACCCCCGCCGGGTCCCAGTATAGTCAATGGGGCCTGACCGCTGCGACAGTTAACAGACTGCTAGAACAGTTGAGCCAATCAGATTCCACTTTTCTTTTTTCACAACTCATTCGGAAAATGAAAGGTGGAATCTAATTGGTTGCTATGGACAACTAAGCCAGTTTGCATGCTACACCCCATTTTGCTTGCTCTGGGGTTGCCATGGTAACATCAACAGGATCTTGTGCTTCTACTTCCTGTCATGTGACCTCCACTCACAGTTATGAAAGCCATAGGTTGGAGAGAGATAACTGATAACTCAAAGTTGTTTCTCTTGACAGGTGAAGGAAGGCGGCAAACCTGTAAGAGGTGCCATCTACAGAACGCAGCAGTTTCATACACATCTAGTGTCCATACATGTGTATAATGCAGTGCAGACAACACGCTGATGACATCATGATGACATCATCGCACCGCCATGTGCACTGCATATTCCACGACGGATACATTGGCTTGAATTGCATTTTTTTTTTTCTTGTCTTTTTCTAAATGTTATTGAGGATATGATATGACTCCTATCTACAGTCATACACAGAAGTGCTTTATGTGGATTCAGAAGGTGAAATAAAGGAATAAAAATGCCCAGTGTTTCTAGAAGGTGTTTTTTTTAAAAATATATATCTCTTATATTATAAAAATGAGTTTCTGTCTGTCTGTCTGGACGTTCTTTATGCGCGACCAAACGACAGGACCGATCTTCACCAAATTTGGCACACAGGTACATCAGGTGTCCGGGAAGGTTTTAGACTAAGCTCTCAAGGACTTACTGTTCCTGAGATATTCCCCAAAAAATGACCTGCATTAACCGATAGAAGCCAGCAAGCCTTTCACTTAAATCCGAACTGCCATTTACACGGTCACATGTCCCTTATTAGCCAATAGAAACTCGCAGGTCCTACTCCAGGTTTCCATAACAACTGATCAAAGGTTTTAGCAGTTTGCGGGTCCTTAAATATTCAGTCATATGAGGTGTGTCAGTCAATATAAGTTCATATTTAATTTATCCAGGTTTTCATAACAACACAGCCATAAATAGACTATACACACGGTCACATGTCCCTTATCAGCCAATAGGTCACAGTTAAAGGGGCAGCCACTGTGGAGGTCACTGTTTCAGGGGCGGCCACTGTGGAGGTCACTGCTAAAAGGGTTGGTCAATATTAAAGGGGTGGACACTGTGGAGGTCACTGTTAAAGGGTCGGCCACTGTGGAGGTCACTATTAAATGGGCGGGCACTCTGGAGGTCACTGTTAAAGGGGCGGGCACTATTAAAGGGACGGGCAATGTAAAGGTCACTGTTAAAGGGGTGGACACTGTGGAGATCACTATTAAAGGGTTGGGCACTGTGGAGGTCACTATTAAAGGGGCTGTTACTGTTAAAGGGGTGGGCACTATGGAGGTCTCTGTTAAAGGGGAGGGCACTGTGGAAGTCACTGTTAAAGGGGCGGGCAATGTAAAGGTCACTGTTAAAGGGGTGGGCACTGTAGATGTCACTGTTAAAGTGGCAGTCACTGTTAAAATGGTGGGCATTGTGGAGGTCACTGTTAAAGGGGTGGACACTGTGGAGATCACTATTAAAGGGTTGGGCACTGTGTAGGTCACTGTTAAAGGGGCTGTTACTGTTAAAGGGGTGGGCACTATGGAGGTCTCTGTTAAAGGGGACGGCACTGTGGAAGTCACTGTTAAAGGGGCGGGCACTGTGAAGGTCACTGTTAAAAGGGCGGGCACTGTGAAGGTAATTGTTAAAGGGGCGGGCACTGTGGAGGTCACTGTTAAAGGGGCAGACACTGTGGAGGTCACTGTTAAAGGGGTGGTCAATGTTAAAGGGGCAAGCACTGTGGAGGTCACTGTTAAAGGGGCGGGCACTGTGGAGGTCACTGTTAAAGGGGCAAGCACTGTGCAGGTCATTGTTAAAGATGCGGTCACTGTTAAGGGGGCGGGCACTGTGGAGGTCACCTTAAAGGGGCAGGCACTGTGGAGGTCATCGTTAAAGTGGCAACCACTGTGGAGGTCAATGTTAAAGGGGCGGCCACTTTGCAGGTCACTGTTAAAGGGCCGGGCACTGCGGAGATCACTGTTAAAGGGGCAGGCACTGTGGAGGTCATTGTTAAAGGGACAGGCAGTGCAGAGGTCGCTGTTAAAGGGGCAGGCACTGTGCAGGTCACTGTTAAAGATGTTGTCACTGTGGAGGTCAATGTTAAAGGGGCGGCCACTGTTGAGGTCATTGTTAAAGGGGTGGGTACTGTAGAGGTCACTGTTATGGGGGAGACTAATGATATCTTTTTACAACACATGGAAAAATAAAATAAAATAGATGAAATATACCCGTGCGAAGCCGGGTCTTTCTGCTAGTATATACACTCACCTAAAAAATTATTCGGAACGCCTTCAGAACTGCCTTAATTCTACGTGGCATTGATTCCACAAGGTGCTGATAGCATTCATTAGAAATGTTGGCCCATATTGATAGGATAGCATCTTGCAGTTGATGGAGATTTGAGGGATGCACATCCAGGGCACGAAGCTCCCGTTCCACCACATCCCAAATATGCTCTATTGGGTTGAGATCTGGTGACTGTGGGGCCATTTTAGTACAGTGAACTCATTGTCATGTTCAAGAAACCAATTTGAAATGATTGGAGCTTTGTGACATGGTGCATTATCCTGCTGGAAGTAGCCATCAGAGGATGGGTACATGGTGGTCATGAAGGGATGGACATCAGAAACAATGCTCAGGTAGCCAGTGTCTTTTAAACTATGCCCAATTGGCACTAAGGGGCCTACAGTGTGCCCAGAAAACATCCCCCACACCATTACACCACCACCACCAGCCTGCACAGTGGTAACAAGGCATGATCGATACATGTTCTCATTCTGTTTACGCCAAATTCGGACTCTACCATTTGAATGTCTCAACAGAAATCGAGACTCATCAGACCAGGCAACATTTTTCCAGTCTTCAACAGTCCAATTTTGGTGAGCTCGTGCAAATTGTAGCCTCTTTTTCCTATTTGTAGTGGAGATGAGTGGTACCCGGTGGGGTCTTCTGCTGTTGTAGCCCATCCGCCACAAGGTTGTGCGTGTTGTGGCTTCACAAATGCTTTGCTGCATACCTCGGTTGTAACGAGTGGTTATTTCAGCCAACGTTGCTCTTCTATCAGCTTGAATCAGTCGGCCCATTCTCCTCTGACCTCTAGCATCCACAAGGCATTTTCGCCCACAGGACTGCCGCATACTGGATGTTTTTCCGTTTTCTCACCATTCTTTGTAAACCCTAGAAATGGTTGTGCGTGAAAATCCCAGTAACTGAGCAGATTGTGAAATACTCAGACCGGCCCGTCTGGCACCAACAACCATGCCACGCTCAAAATTGCTTAAATCCCCTTTCTTTCCCATTCTGACATTCAGTTTGGAGTTCAGGAGATTGTCTTGACCAGGAGCACCCCCCTAAATGCATTGAAGCAACTGCCATGTGATTGGTTGACTAGATAATTGCATTAATGAGAAATAGAACAGGTGTTCCTAATAATTCTTTAGGTGAGTGTATATATATATATATATATATATTGTGACACAGTGAAGAGTTTGGTCTGGGATGGACAGGTATTTTCCTCCCAGTATGTGCTGCTGGGCTGATTTGCAGCCAGGTGGGGGTCAAACACCGGATTGGATTTCAAATGGCCCATCTTCCATCTATACATACAGTATCATGTCCACGACCACTATTAGAGGGGGTTATCCCATGATTAAGTAAAAAAAAATATTTAAATCAGACCTCATATAGTACAGGACAACCTCTTTCTAACAAAGCTAGAACCAGCCCTGCACCTCACATGGACCAAGAGATCTCTCCATTTATTGCTTCATGCTCTGCTCAAGCTGGGAGCTTAGAGGATGAGTCCAGTGGGCATGTCCTTTCTGCTGCAGATTTCTACCTATCACAGCTCAGGGGTTGTTATTTCCACTACAGCTCTCTCCTATCAGTTCAGGAGGCATCTCCTTTCTGCCGCAGCTCTCTCCTATCACAGCTCAGGAGGTGTGTCCTTTCTGCCACAGCTCTCTCCTAGCACAGCTCAGGAGGTGTGTCCTTTCTGCTGCAGCTCTCTCCCTGTAATTGTAACAGAGTGCATGGCAGTTTGGAGGGATCGCTGTCGGATAGACTAGCATTCAGCTGACAGCCATCTACAGTGTATGGCTGGACATCACTACTGGTCTCTCATAGATTACACAAAAAACTAAAATAGATGAGCAGCCACAGATGAAAGGGCAAGAAGAAGGAGAACGCCTTCACAGAGAATAAACTCGTCACTGCACTAGACATCCAGGGATGTGTGATCCTTTCAGTGCCCTAGACCACCAAGGATGCTATGATAACCCTTTCATTGCTCTAGACCACCAAGGATGCTATGATAACCCTTTCATTGCTCTAGACCACCAAGGATGCTATGATAACCCTTGCATTGCTCTAGACCACCAAGGATGCTATGATAACACTTTGATTGCCCTAAACTACAAGGGATGTTATCATTTAACTCCAGTATAGCTCTAGCCCACCAGGCATACTGCCTGATAGGATTGATCCTTCTGATAAAAACAATATCTGTCTTGTGAAAATTGACTGTGGGGTTCCCAAGAAAAAAAAATCCTTGTTTCTTTATGCACTGAGGGGTGGGTCTATCCTCCAGGGCTGCAGCTGTGGTAAAACTACAACTCCCAAGATGTACACTAGTCCCTTGATGCACCCCAGCCCCTCAGTTTTCCACTGCTGGCCATGATCCTTGTTGCGCTGAAGCCGTCATTTCCATAAAGTACGGTATGTCTTTTTTTCCCCTCTGGAACGCTTCAACTGACTAGACAGCAGGTTCAACCCTACTGACAGTATTCCTGGTTTGATAGGGTTGATACTGGTGGTAGGTGCTCTACTATAGTCTTCCTTTACATTCCATCCTATGCACGTGAAAGCTGTGTGACACACAATATGGCTGTCATTATATCTTTCGCGGGGGTGGTTACTCAGGTTTCCTACTCTGGAGTCCGAGAATAACCGACCTTCCTG
Organism: Bufo bufo; assembly: GCF_905171765.1. NCBI lineage: Eukaryota > Metazoa > Chordata > Amphibia > Anura > Bufonidae > Bufo > Bufo bufo. The sequence continues at coordinate 21,838,872 of NC_053398.1, read as the reverse complement.
TTCTCCCATCACCCCGGTTTTATTGCATAATTAGTACATTCGCGGTTCAGTAAGGCAAGGGCTACACCGCGACACTGGTCGCGGCCAGGATCGCTGAGCAGCGGTGATCCCATAGAAATGAATGGGATCGCTGTGGCAATCGCAATACATCCAGCCGTGTTGGATTTCTTGAGACTGCTTTCCATTCATTTCTATAGGTCTACACAACCACATGTGTCGCGCGACAGATTGGGCACAACTACACTGCAACATTTGTCACGCAACAATTTTTATAATGATAGTCTATGGTGTCATTTTGAATGGATTTTTTGCGACTGACGCGTCGCAGTGCTTCACCGCAGACTATCATTATAAAAATTGTCGCGTGACATTGGTGCGACAAATGACGTCGTGTAGACCTACGGAGCAGAAGAACGGAAATATAAAGTGCTGATGTGAAAGAATTACCTGGGAAGCTTGGTGGCAACCCGAATATGGACAACTATAGGTGAAGCCATCGCCTACTGCCACTTTTGAAAGAATTGATGAAGAATCCAATACAGTCCCTGATTTCCAGTTCCAGGTGATTGAGAGGTCCCTAACCCCTGGCGGCACAGTGGTAGATGCAGTGCACAATCCTTGGTGATCCAGTGGTCTTGTAGGCCTGTAGATTCAGACTGGGTCCATCAGAGGGCCTCCATCTATACATGTCCAGATCGGTGAGGTCTACTAAGTAATTGGAGAATCACCTCATAAGGAACAGAGAAAAGTGGCTGCGGAGTCACCTCTAAACAGGGGTTATGACATAAATGACTACTTCTGGAATATCCCTTAAAAGGATCCTGTGCACGGGAGAAGCTTGACCCCCTAAATTAACAAATAATATCCGATACGCCCAAGTCAGCTTGTGGTGGTGCGACGATGGAAGAGCTCACTGTCAACCGCGCAAGCGTTTGCCTAGCAGAGCTGCCACAGATGGGTGCAATTAAGATAGACCACGGGAAGTACTTTATTATGCATGGTGCAGGGCTGTAGGAAACATGGCTGAAGCCTCATTCACACATCCGTGTCCGTGCTCAAATCTGTGGTCAGTGATGCATCCGTGAAGGATCCGTGTTTCACTGACACCGCCCCACAGCTGAAAAATAATTTTCATTTTTTTGCAGACCCGTTGGGTGCATGGTTCGTGTTTTGCAGAACGGGCATACGTATGCAGAAAGCGCACAGATGATCCATGTGCTTTTCGCATCCATATGTCCGTTCCACAAAAAGATAGAGCCTGTCCTATACTTGGCTGCAAACTGAGGACCATGGACCTACTAAAGTCAATGGGTCAGATTTATCATTAGCTCAGGTCAGAATAATGGAGTGAAAAAGTCCCAAAAAAAAGTCCCAAACGCTAAAACTGCGCACAAATTTGCGACTTTTTTCTGCTCTGCACTATGCTCGCCAGTTTTCTGAAAGTGGGCGTGTTTTCTTATGTAAATGAATCTCTAGACAGATTTACTATTGGGACTATTTAAAAAAGTCACAAAAAAGTTGCAATTTCACTCCAGTGAGGACCATGCTTATCTTATGAGACTTTTTAATAGAACATGCGACTTTTTCGTAAAGATGTGCGACTTTTGTAAAGCTGCTTACTGACGGATAAACTGCTACCGTCAAACCACATTTATTACAGTCTTAAAGGGCCGATCATAAATCTGACTTGGCTAAAACTGACTTTAGCCATATGTGAAAGTGGAGTGAGCTGTCAGAGTCATGATAAATCTGGCCCAATGGGTCTGCAAAAAATGCGGATGCAACACGGACAGTATCCATATATAGCAGATCCGCCGTTTGCAGACTGCAAAATATATATGGTCATGCACATGAGGCCTAAGACATGTAGAGCGTCCCCTTAGCATCTGCCCCCCAACCGCCACCCCCCCCCTTCCCAGTTCCCACACAGCAAATTAGGGCGCCTTCACACGCGGCAGAAAATTGCACGACTGAAAATCGGTTCCATTCACCTGAATGAGGCTTGCAGAAATCCATGTGTTTGCTGCCCCATTCAAATCAATGGAACTGATTTTCAGCGGCAGAATTTTCTGCTGTGTGTGAAGACGCCCTTAGTGTCTCCACAGGGTAAAAATGTCTCCTAAAAGAAAAAAAAAAAAAGAAAAAATACTAAGGCCCATGATAAACAGAGAGCCTCTTCCAGCGTGTGACCTGCGCGGCGCAGGCGGCCGATGAGAGTATACAGCACTCAACTGTAACCATGATCTGATAATGTGGATGCAGTTGAAAGCGGCACATGGGGCGGTTTTAATCATTTAACACCCCCCATCACATCATAAGGCTACATACACACGACCGTCTGTGTTTTGCAGTCTGCAAAAAAAAAAAAAAAACGGATGACATCCATATGCCATCCGTTTTTTTCCCCCGGATCCATTGTAACAATGCCTAAAGCGGACAAGAGTAGGACATGCACTATTTCTTTTGCGGGGCTACGGAATGGACATACTGATGCGGACAGCAAAATAGGGAACGGACACGGAAACAAACAACGTTTGTGTGCATGTAGCCTTAAGGGCTCATGCACACGACAGTATTTTGCGTTCAGTATACTGGCCGTTTTTTTAGTTCAGTATGCGGTACATATACTGAACCATTCATTTCAATGGTTCAGCAAAAAAAAATGGTGCCTCCGTGTGCATTCCATTTCAGTATTTCCGTACCGTGAAAAGATAGAACATGTCCTATTCTTCTCCGCAAATCACGGTGCTTGGCTCCATTCAAGTCAATGGGTCCGCAAAAAAAAACAGAACACATACGGAATTGCATCCGTATGTCTTCCGTATCCGTTCCGCCTTTGCTGAACCATCTATTGAAAATGTTATGCCCAGCCCAATTTTTTCTATGTAATTACTGTATACTGTACATGGCATACGGAAAAACGGAAAGGAAATGGAAACAAAAAACGGACCGCAAAACACTGAAAAAGCCACACTGTCGTGTGCATGAGCCCTAACTCTGAGACTGGAAACACTCTATGCCTCATTACATGATTATGGTTTATGTTTTATTGCATCTCCCTATCATCCCAGCTTATCTCTCCGACACCCCCGACCTCTCAGCAGCCTCCGCACAGCAGGGAGAAGCGCTTTCAGTGTCCGTTCCAATCACACTAATTACTTATAATCCCCTACAAACAGGAACTCACTTCCCACCTGGCCCGGTGCCGTCCCCAGAAACATGACCCCCAGTTATGGCAGACTCCTGATGCACGCGGAGCACTCCGCTTATGGCCTCTGCTCAGAGCGTGTGCCATATGATACGCCCGTTACAGGTTTCCGTATAGGCAGATAATGCAGTATACTTTTTTTTTTTTTACCAGACTGTGCAGGATACAAGAACGTGTACGTCAAATGGAGGCATAAAACGTGATGTGAACCCACCCTAAGAGGCAAGCTGGTGGAGCTGGATGCAAACTACATATAGATCTATAATAGCGTCCATCAGTGGCGGCTGCAGGCGGTGGAAAGTGAAGCGGCTCCCGCTCAGGGAAAGTCTGCTCCAGGTGCAGAGTCCTTGAACTCTCCCCATAAGAGCTCATGCACACGACCGTTGCTATTTTGCGGTCCAAAAAATGAAGGAACCTGCAAAACACGGATACCGACCGCGTTCATTCCGCATTTTGCGGAACGGAGCGGTCCGCCCATAATAGAACAGTCCTATCCTTGTCTGTAATGTGGACAATATTAGGACACGTTTCGGTTTTTTTGTGGAATGGCCATGCGGACACGGAACGCACATGGAGCAATTTGAGGTTTTTTTACAGCCTCGTTGAAGTAAATGGTTACACATACGGGCCACGAAAAAAACGGAACGGACACAGGCAAAAAAAATATGTTCGTATGCATGAGCCCTAAAGGGGTTGTCTCACTTGGAACATTGGTGGCATAACACTAGGGCGTGCGGGTCTCACCTTTGGAACGAAGCACCCAAAAGTTCGTGAGAGAGGGTTGCTTATGCGCGGTCGCCCTCCATTTATTTCTATGGGAGCACTGAAAACAGCCAATCATTTTCGGAAGTCCCATAGAAATGACCACCGCTCTATTCACTTCTTTAGCTGCGCCAGCGCTCGGCTATTTTCGGCACTCCCATAGAATAGAATGGAGGGCAGCTGCGCATGCGCGGTGCACTCTCGTTCTCTTTGTAAACTGGTGTACATGTGGGTAAAAAAAACGACACCAGCCTTTGGCTGGCATAGTTTTTCCGCCAGGTGCACAGCGCCACATTTATGAAGAGACGCGTGCCTGGCAGCACAAGAGGAAACCAACAGCAATGTTAAAACGCCGGTCTTTGTAAATGTGCCCCCTTGTCTGTAACTTGTATATTAGTGCAGTCTTTTAGAGACGTGTACGGGCAAGAATAATGCTTCACAGGGTATTGAAAACTACTGCGGGGTTGCCTGGAAAAATGAAAATCGCCATCGATGCCCCAGACTATCCCCATGTGCCAGTCAGCAGGTCACTAACAACAGGCGAGGGAGTTACAAGAATTTAAAGAACAATACTTAGGCTTCACTCTGTCCATACCACATCTGTCTTGCATGCACTGGGAGATTTTTCCAGTATACATACAAACCATGCTGCAAAATATAGTGACTGCAGACAACTCCTAGGGGTACTAGCGTTTTTGTTTTCAGGATCCGTGTGACAAATGGCATCAGTTTGCGTCCAGACCCGGCAGGCAGTCCTCTGTCGCAAGTGTGAAAATACCCCAAGACTGCTTATTTCCATCCAATATGGCAGAATGGTCTGTATCTTGCCTTTCAGGACTCTGCAAAAACGAAGTGAGGCCAGTGAACCGCGGACGTGTGCTTTCTGTGGTCTCCACAGGCTGTAATGTCCGTATTCACACATAATTGCTTTTCCACGGACACTGGGTCTGCCCGAAGGCATGCTCTTGTCTGCGATTACGGATCACTCACACATTATAGTCTATGGATTCATGAACACCGTGAACACCGCGCGGATCCCACCCTTGTTTGGTCCATGGTTTCCACAGACCATTGGTAGGAGATGCTCTGGAAACTACATTTACTGCCTACTGGTGTCTGTGGAATACGGACGACATGTGAAGGGCAAAATAAACAAAAAATGTATCCACGGAGCGAACATAGATGAACTGATGACCATCTTGCCTCGCATGTTTAATGGACACGTGAAAGAATCCTAAACAGCCCTGCGGGAGATGCAAAGGCGCCCGTAGTGATTGTCATGCATCCGGTGACTTTCTAGCCCAGGGATTAAAAAACCTTCAGTGAAACTAAAACTCCCAGCATGCAAATACGCTCAGCTGCTCTTCTAACTCCCAGAGAAGTGAATGAAGCATTCTGGGAGTTGTAGTTTCTGAACCGCTGGAGGTTGCTGATCCCTGTTCTAGCCATTCTGGGTCTATATAGAGGACTAAATGCTCTTTAGGTTCATAAAGCGATACTCCCTCCCTGGATGAAGGGCACTGCTGAAATGGACAGTCCCTAAACCTGGGCTATATTAGTCAGTATTTCTTGGTAAATTTTCCTTTCTTCTGACAGTACAGGACATTAAGTGTAGCTCCTGGTCCTTTCATGCAAGTATCGTGCTATGACCTGACAGTCACCGGAGACAGCAGTAAGCAGAGGGCACTATTTTAGGTGCAGGACCCGTCAGGTCTGCAGAGTCCATTCAGAATGTGCTCTTGCAGCAGTCAGACTTGCTGACAGGTTTAGGGGTGAAGATTCAGTCCTCAATGCCTCAAATGGAAGTTTGAAGGCTCAGCACCTGCTGCTGCTGACAGGCGGAGAAAAAGCAGAGACAAATGTCCAGGAGACAGGAATGGGGGGGGAGGGGGACGCTGCAGAAGCCAGAAGTAAAGGGAGTATTAGGCAGATTTTCTGCTCAATGATTGCCAAAGAGCGTTTGTTGTAAAGCTCATTAGCAATCATCTGTAAAGCCTCATGCACACGACCGTGGAACAGGTCTGGATTCCTGCTGAGTGCAGGAGCGCACGGCGTCATTGGTTGCTATGACGCTGTGCGCTTTGTGCCGCCGCTGTACAGTAATACACTGTACAGCAGCGGCGGCACAGCAACCAATGACGCCGTGCGCTCCTGCACTCAGCAGGAATCCAGGCCGGTATCTCGCGGCCTGTTCCACGGACTTGTGCATGAGGCTTAATACTGCCGCAAATTGCACGATCAATAAGCAACCGTTCATCGGGTAATCCAGATCTTGATCAGGATTTTCCGGCGGCAGATTCTGCTGTCTAATTACAATCTACCAACGGCAAACCACTGTACAGCATGGGGGCGAGCGACGTCATAGCGATCCCTTTTCACTGCATGTATTAGCAGCGGTCTCCTCAGCAAGAGAGCAGGGGATTGCCGGGAAGGAACGCTTCCCTCCCGACAATCGTCTGTGTGGTCGGAGTGCCTAATACACCTTAAGGCAGAGCTCACACTTTCATCAGTTGTTGTCAGTTAAAACCAGTGGTGGAGCCGACACAGAGATAAGGTATAATGGAAAGATCTGCACCCGTTCTGTGTTTTTGACCCACGCCCAGCTTTGGCTCACAATAAGGCCTCTTTCCCACGGGCGTGTGCGCCCCCTGGTCGTGCTGCGGCCCGCAATGCACGAGCACAGTCCGTGGGGCAGCCGCATCGGATCGCAGACCCATTCACTTGAATGGGTCCGGCGATCCGGCCTTTCCGCAAAAAAAGATAGGACATGTTCTAGTAGTGCTTCCGTAGGGTTCCATTCCGCATCTCTGGATTTGCGGACCCATTGAAGTGAATGGGTCCGCATCCGTGATGCTGAATGCCCACGGAACGGCACCCGTGTATTGCGGATCCACAAATGCGGTCCGCAATTCGGCAACGGGGCGCACACGCCCGTGGGAAAGAGGCCTAAGGCCTCTTGCACACGAACGTATTTT